>NC_060280.1:35875090-35965068 GCF_021613505.1 Equus quagga | reverse complement strand
TAGATTTTAGGTTAGTGTCTGGGATCCATTAACTTCCCTATCACTTTTGTGGTTTCTCTAATCCGGGATACAGGAAAGGGAGCCAGCAGCTCATGCTATTTCATGCCAAGTTATGAGCTAATCAGAAACAGAATGCCTGCAAATACATAGCTGTCTTTTTTCATTGTGTATCCTGAAGGCCAGAGACTATAGCTCCTTCCTATTGAGTACCCATATACAAACACACTGTAACCGTTCAATATAGGCTTGTCTAACAAAGGAATAAAAGCAACACCTTCAAAGAAAAGTGCAATCTTTAAGGAACACAAGTGCAAACTTGACATTTGTTACAAGTAAACACAATCTGGATTAATAGTAATATGTCAGAAAGGAGGATTTGATGAAAGCCTATTATCTTTTCAAACCTGGCTGTTCAAAATCCTTCTAAAATAAATTAATTATTTTCATTTCTTTGGTTTGGTGACATAGGCATGACTGATTCTTAGATAATTAAAGATTTTCAAGGGTTCAGGAATAGGGTTATGAAGACATTTCTGGTTATCTGTCGCTATCTCATAAATGAAAGCTCAAGTAACAATTTGATTTAGACCCCGTAGGCCTGTTTGCTTTGATTGTCTGCAGTTATGTCTTCATGGCTTCAATTGCCTCTCTCTCCACTCTGTTCCCTTTGTCTACAGACATGTTTCTTAACTGAGGACAACTTTGTTCTCCTCCCTCAATGGGAATTTGGCAATGTCTGGAGACTAGGCAGAGGACAGGGATGCTGCTAAACATCTCACAATGCACAGGGTAGCCGGCCACAATAAATAATTATCTTGTCCAAAATGTCAATAGTGCCAAGGTTGAGAAAGTCTTGGCTGTGGGGATCCTGACTGCCCAGCTTATTCTCAGCCCTGAGATCTCTAAATGGAGTTGACTGTGGCACTGGACACAGAAAAATGAAAGTGTCAGTTGGTATCCAAACCTATTTGCATTCTGAATTTTCCTAATGGAAGTTCAGAATTCTAGGAGTATCCCTTCTACCCTAAGACATACACACACACACACACACACACACACAAAACTGATGTGTCACTAGGATATCAACTTGGGTTGGTTGGATGCTAGAATCAAGTCACTCTATACTATACTAATTCCCCAGCTTTGACCTTCAACCCTTCCTAGGATGTGGTTTATTTTCTCCATCCAGGTTTTCCTGCTCCTAAACACTGGATTACTCTCCTAAGATACTCTCCTCTTTGGGCATCACCCAGATTCTGGCATGTTCTGGCTCACTTTCTCAATGTCTCTGCTGAACTGTCTCTGCACAAATGCCACATATCACCTTTTCAGAAGATTTTTCTTGACTATGTAAGTTAAAGTAATACCACCTTCCTGTCACTTTTATCCCCATACCTTCTTTTATTTTTCTTCATAGCAGTTATCATCATCTGGCATATATATTTGCTTATTTTATATTTTTCCTTGTTCCTCACCTCCATGAAATTAAGCAAGGATATGTTTTCCTTAGTACTATATTCTAGGGCCTAAAGTATATAGTGATGCTCACAATATCAGGTATTAGGCCCTGAAAGGTTAAGAAGTCATGGTCTCTGCTTGCCATTTGGAGGGGGAGATGGATGATTATAAGGTGAAGGGATAATGCTATATAGATGGTGTTCAGATGATATCACTGTTCCACCTAGGAGAACTGGAGAGGAATTCTCAGAGGAGGCAACACCTGAACTAGGTCTTGAGGGATACATGGAATTCACCAAAAGGGAGGAAGGGAAAGAGCATCTTAGGTACAGGAATAGCATGCCAAAGGTGCTATGTTTTTGAAAGAGTATAGAATGTTTTAAGAATAAAGGAACTAGCATTGCAAATGTAAGTCTGGTTCACATTGTGAAGGATGATACATGACATACAAGGAAGATTGTACTCCATCCTGTGGGAGACTGGGAACTCTAAAATATTTTGAGCAGCTCTGCATTTGAAAATGATTATGTTAGTGGCAATGTGGAGGCTGGATGATAAGAAGATGGTGATGATAGGTCATCATGAAGGAATTTAAAAATTAATTCAGAGACTAATCTGTCACATCCTACTCAGACCATCTATTCTCTGCGAACTTCCTTTTCCCTCCCTACATGATATAGTTTACAGCTCAATTTCTTGTAAAAACTGCTTTTCAATTTCTAAAAATTATAGTCGGCAACCCTGTGGTCAAGCGTCTGATCAATCATTTGACACTTTTCTATCCATCTCATGCATTGTCATTGGCATACATCTAGCTTTGACTCACTTCAGGGAAATTCTGTCAGAGTTTGTACCAAAAAGCCATAACTCACAGTCAATGTCATTTAAGGCTCAGTCTTAACCATCTATCAAGAGCTTCTCAATTAATTTTACTGAGGCTAAAAGTCATTTATAATTACAGTCCTGTTATCTGAATACATCTTCCTTATCTTTTACTATCCCATGTTTCATTCTTTGCTCTATTGCTGTGGGTACCATTATTTTATTTCTAAGCCTTGGTCCTGTAGCTCCTAGCTCAAATTGATTTACTACTGCTCTTCTCTAATAGATAAAGGACATTACTAGCTTTTAGATTTCTCAGATAGAGTTTCTGTGCTTACATTTATTTGCTGTAATGTCTCAGGAGCAGCTCCTCCAGTGCAGTTTGGAATGATCAGGCTTTCAGAGTCACAAAATCTGACAAATGATAATTCTCTTTTCTGGCTAATCAACAGGTTTATACACACTCAAAGAATTGAGAATGGTCTTTATCAATCTCAGTGGTTATTTGCAGGTCATGGTGATAAGAAAGAGAAATGTATAGCTATTATATTTCCATAATTCACATTTTTAATAATGAGCACAGGTCCTAACTTAGCTCATCCAGAAGATTATGGAATGACCTTTGGGTGGTTTTAAGCCCCAGTTGTTTTCAATTTTAAAATGGTAAAAGTTAATGTCTATTTCATTGGATTTTTTGGAGGAGTAAATAAGACAACAGATGCAAAGCACCTAGTATATTTTCTAATCCACAGTATGGGATTAATAAATGCTCAGTTCCATTGAATTCAACAAATATGTGTCCTAGGCATTTTTATGTGTCAGTGTCTATACTAATTTTTGGTGATATAAAGATAAATAATATATAGACCCCTATTTCAAGGAAATTATAGCTTAGTAGGGGAAACAAGCATCTAAAAAGATAAGTGCCATTTCCTGTGACAGGTACCAAAATAGAGTTGGACCACCATATGCAATGAGGATCTAGCAGAATTGGTGGTTAGTTCTACTTGGAGAAGAATTCTTTCTCTAGCAGATGATAGGGGATCTGAGCCTTACTTGGTGTGTAGGAAATCATCAGATGGGCCTAGGGGGATGGAGGGGATTGATGGGTTGGAGAGAAGAAAAATCCAGGCTAAGGGAGTGGCATTCATGAAACACATTCCTCTTTTTCCTTACATTTTTCCTCCTACTTCATAATAAAACTCTGTTACTAAAATCTAAAGCTCAGTCACGCCCCTTTTCAATTGTTGAAAAGAAACAATAAATTTGAAGGTTAAAGATTTTGATCAATTGTTTCTAAGATAGAAAGAAGAAGAGAATGAGTCCTTTCCTGGTTAATTCAAAGTATTAATCATAATTACTAACGTAGTGTTAAACAGTTTTCAAAGCACTCTTTCACGTATATTATTTCATTTAATCACACCAAAATTTTTATGGGGTGAGATTATTAAGCTCATTTTACTACAAATGAGAAAAATGAAATTTCGCAACTTGCCTCATGTCCTACAGGACTAGGACTTCTCCAGTCTTTTAGAATTGAAGTCCAGAGCTCTGTCTTCCACCACCAAGTCTTCCTCTGTCAACAAAGTGATGAAAAACTAGTTTGTATTTGACAAAAATATTTGTAGGATAATCCTAATCAAGCCTTCTTTGTATCCTTGGAAGGCCAAGTAAGAGAAAGCCTGCTTAGATTAAAGCTGGAGAAATTGGCTTAGAAACAAAAAATAAGAATAGTATAAATTTGGCTATTGTGTAATTTGTCCTCCAAACAAGAACACTTTTGAGACTAGAATAACTGAGACTAAGAGGGTATAGACTATTCAGTAACTTAATTTGTTCATTCAACAAGCAATTATTGACTACCTACTCTGTGTAGGACTCTGGACCAGTGCAGAGATACAGATAACTCTGAGAAGCTTAATGAACAACGGGGGAGAGATATACAGGCCAACAAAGAATACTACTACCAATTATTGAATATGTGTATGTTCTAGGTACTCTGTTAGAAGTTGGGCATACACTATCCAACTTTATGTTAAATAATTCCATGAAATATTACTATTATTATTCCCATTTTGCAGATGATGAAACTGAGGTTAGATCACCTACCCAATTATGTTATGCAGGGGAGCTGGCCTTCAAAATCATATCCTGGCTTAAAATTTGAGGATAATTTGGCCTCTTGAAGCCACAATTCTTGAAGAACACAGCCTCAGGAATCATACCCTCAGGTTTCTCTCCTCCAGCATGAATCTCTAGAATGTTGATGTTTAGTTGGGCAGTAGATGCTGAGTCACTGTGTCAGGTAGGATTCATTCGTTGTTACAGAAAAATCTTAACTAAAGTGACATACGCAATAAATAAATTTATTGGCTTGCATACTACAAAATTCCAGAAGAGTTTGGGTATGGCTGTGTTCAATGTACAAAAGTAGCTACCACAACTTGTTTTATTTTTTCCTCCTCGTTTTTCTTTTCATCCTTTGACTCGGTCCTCCTCTATATTGACCCTATTTTCAGAGAGTCTTCCCTTAAGTTTTTAAGATAGCTCCAATCTACATCTTTCTAAATCCAAATCTAAAAGACAAGAGTGAATGCCTTTTTTCTGTCACTCAAGCAGAGGCCCCAGGATCAGCTCTGATTGGTCCTGATTCATTTGGTTCAAGTCACATGCCTATCCCTAAGGTAATGATTGGGGACAAGGAAGGCCTCATGATCTGATCCTGGATCCTGGAGTTGGAGGTTCCATCTGAAGCACATAGTCTAATAATGGAGAATGGAATTCCCAAATACAGTCAGGTGAATGGATCCTTGGTGGCCCCAAACAACCAATATGTGCTATATTCTTTGAGTATGAGGGTTTTGAATGAAATGAACCATGATAACTTTAAAACTTCTAGAATATAGAGATTGATGGAAAAAGACCAAAATTTTTTCTTTCTGTAAAACCGTGACCCCAGAAAGTACGGGATAAGTACCAATTTGCTGTGATGTTCCACTCACATTTTTTTTTTCTCTTGTGCCTCCTTGGGATACTCAGTCATTCTAAAAACATCTTTTATGGCTTGAAGACAACTTCCCATTTGTTGCAAGATTGATCTTTTCAATTTCCAGTGCTGGTGAGGGTATATCAAGCTTTAAAACAAGATGGAAGCTACTCCTTTCTTTTTATGGATAATTAATTCGCTCTTACAAAATAGGATTTATGCAAAGTAAGGAATCTAATTCTGGGTGTAGAATCATTTTCTTCAATGGACCAAGATCAAATTTCTTCTCTTTCAACTTATGGTTTTGAAAATAGTCCAATGAAGTATTAAACTCTGTAGTATGTGATGACAAAGAACAACCAGAAAGTTAAATGGCATAAAAGTTTCCATGACATTTACTCTATTTCTGAGGCTGTTTCATTGTGGTATTATCGACTATATTATTAAGAGCCTCAGGAAACGTCTGGGCCTAAGTTTTTCCAAGACTGTGGAGAACGGTCAAGCTTTTATTAAACTTACTCATCTCAAAAGACCTGTTAAGTTATTCAAATGATGAAATATCAAATTTAGAAGGGAAGTCATATTCCTGCTCTGTATGCTTTTTCTAAGTATCACACGTAATGTGGGGGCCAAATTCATCAGTTGTTCATTGTGAGTCTAATGTTTTACTAAATGAGCTAGACAGGTACTAAGTCTCCAGAGGCCATCTAGTTTAGAATTAGGTTTGGGGTTGTAGGCTCCAGAGTCGGAAGATTTGTGTTTGACTATCCGTTCAGCCATTTAGAATGCTTGTGACTTGGGCAAGTTATTCAACCTCCAGCCTCCTCATCTTTAAAATAGATTAATAATATGTAAAATTATATTATTGTCACAGAATATATACACATTGAATGTTCAAAATTTCAAAATTATATTCTCACTTTTTTTAGTGCTAAATGTTTGTTTGGTTTATCTTTCACAGTTTAGTAAAATTCAGTAGAAGCAGCGCTGTTCATCTCAATTCCTCGTTTATCACACCTTTGGCACAAGCCCACCACCATCCTCAATGGCTTCACTATACGTGCAGATGACCTGTCCTCACCTTCTCATCTTCAATGACCTGCTATTTTGCTCCACGTTAGACATTCACTCCTATGGTGACAAGGTGATAATTTGGGCCTTGCTATCACCTTTAGGTAATTGCTTACTTAAAACTATCGTTAATTCAAATTTCTCACTTTTTTACTACAAGCTTATTTTCTTCCAGCCTTGCCTCCTCACCCTGTAACCATTCTTCAACTTCAGGAAGACCTCCATTCTGTTGACCTTCCTGCTTTCACTCAACCATAAAACCTTTCCTTTCTTCATTTTTGTCCTCATTCAGTCTTGACTCCATGATGTAATTATTTAAGTAACACTTTTGGTAATGACTTAAATGTCCCTGCTCTGCTGTATTTTATCACAACCCTCTGGCAGAACACCAACCCTGGGTGAACTCAATAAACCCAATCATTTGTTTTCTGAGCATTATACATCTGAGCAGCTAATGCTCCTGAGGAGCTAATGTGGAGATAATGTTCCACAGACACAGATTTATTTCTTTATAAATTTAAGTTCACAGTCTCACCAAATGGGCCCTTGGTATTCCAGAGCAATCACATTATGTTTTTCTGGTCAACAAGTGCTTCTACTCCCCATAATAACTATTTTAAATTCCTCCCCCTGCACGCTCAACAGATGACCTTAGCTCCCATTTATAACAGAAAAAAATTCAAGTTGTCAGAGTGGAGTTGTCTTATTTGCCAGTATAAGATGCAGACCTTCGTCTATCACATGTATCCCACCCTTCTTCCTTTCTTTTATAACAGAGAAACCAGCAGTACTCCTAGTTTAGGCTAACCCCCCCATTTATGCTTTGCATTCCACTCCTTCCACCTCTCAAAAACCTTGTTACTATTTGTTCTCTTCCACTTATATTTAACCTCACCCTCTAAATTAGCTTCTTTTCATTAAAAATAACAAGAACTAACACTTAAATGGCTCTTACTGTGTGACAGACACCATCTTAGTTAATTTGCACAATTAACTCATTTCATCCTTACAATCGCCCTCTGGAGTAAATATTATTATTATTCCCATTTTACGGATAAGCAAATTGAGGTACTGAGAGGTTAATGGTTTTGCCTGAGGTCACATAGGTGTTAAATTGTAGAGCATGGATTTGATACCTGCCATTCTGGCTGCAGAGTCTTTAATTACCATGTTATGCTGCATTTTAGGTATTCTCAAATAGCCCAATGCACCTTCTCCAATCTTCCTCTTACTTAAATTCTCAGCAGTTTGAACACTGTTGGTTGTTTCTTCCTCCCTGAAATGTCCTCTGTTGCCTTTTTATTTTGGCATGGAAGACTGTTTTTTTCCTATCTCCTGCCTACTCCTCACTCTGCATTCTAATCTTCTCTGTCCAGCATGCTGGGGTCCCCCAAGTCTCAGCCCCAGACTTGTTGCTCTCCTTGCTCTACACTTTTTCATACATGTTGTTTCCTTCACAGCCACAGTTTCAATGGCTCTCAGATGATAGGAAAATTTAAGTATACAGCCAAGACCATCCATCTGAATTTTAGATTCTTATAATTCATTGTCCATTTGCTTTCATCTCCTATATATCCCCAAAGTACCTCAAAGTCAACATGTCCTAACCCAAAATAATGAGTCTCCTCCAAACTTGGTCCTAACCTATTATTTTCTATCACAGCTAAAAGCAGTGCTAACCTTTCAGTTGTAGAAGCTAGAAAACCAAGATCACCCTTGACACTTCTATATGCATCAACCCCCACCTGCAATCCATTATCCAGTCTTACTGGATTTTCCTCCTAAGAATTTTTGAATTGTATATACATCTCTCCATCTCCACCACCATCAACCTATTCTAATCTCAAATTATTATTCACCTCTGCTACTGTAATAAATTTTTTACCGATCTAATGAATATACTTTCCCTCCATCCTTTCTGTTCTCTGCATCCAGACAGATGTTTGGAAGCACAAATCTAATCGTGTTATCCTCCTACTTCCACCTTCAGTGGCCTCATAATTTCTTGAATAATGACAAAAATCTTTCCATATCTACAAAGGCTTGCAAGCTCTTCCCTTACCTACATCTCTAGCCTCAGGTTACACTTATCCCCATTCTCAGCACTCCAGCCATGTTGGCCTTCTTTTAGTCATTCATATTCAATATCTTCTCCCTTGCTACCAAGTCCTTACTCATTGTGCCCTTTCCAGCTGGGAGGCTCACTTCTCACCTATTTGCCTAATTAACTCATCTTTGAGTTCTGTTCACATATCACTTCCTCAGAGGACATCTTAATGAAGTCTGAGTTTTCAGTTATGGGTGCATAGCAATACATTCCTCTCCTTCATAGATGTTGTCAGGGTGACAAATTTACTATTAATTTTGAGATTATATCATTAATATCTCTCTCCTACTAGACTATAAGCTTTATGAGAGCACAGAACCACGCCTATTTTTGCTATTTTATTTCTAGCATCTGGCCTACTACCTGCACATATGGTATGCACTCAATAAATAATAAATAATGAAGTTGTATGTAAAGCTTTGAGGATATGAAAATGAACTAGACATGGTTCTTATACTCAAGAAGATCCTAACCTAGAGTATGGAGCCTGCCATGTAGATAAACAAGTCCTAGAATATCCACAAAATACTTTGCAAATATCAAGGTTGTGCATGTCTTGTTGTATCTGGGAAGGTATGTATGCCCGAGGCAGGACTGGTTATCAAAAATGTTCAAAGATGTAATATTTGCATTATCTTGAAGGAAGAAGGGGATCCAAAAATGAGTACTCATACTAGGATCAGCTCTGCTATATGAAGGGAAAAGTAGAGAGAGAGAAAATGATCAACCAGATTTAGAAACCAGAGCCAAGCTAAGAAAGCAAGGATATTGCTGAAACTTCATGCCAAGTGGGACATGAGAAGAAACAGAACAACAGCAGCTGAATAACGATAGGTACAAGTCAGAAATGGGGTGGAATAAAACAAAATAGAGAATTCCTTGCATAACTTTTTGCCATAAGGGTTCTTTAAATAAAATGTACCATTTTTCACATGACTCTTTTTTTCAGTGTAAAAACTTTTCCACACTCCAACCCACACCAATCATAAGCACAGCATTATTTATTAATGTGAAATGCTCTTATGCACATGAGTCCTTTCTCCAATCCAGAATTAAAGTATTTACAATTCTCTGAGCTCATCAGTTGCTATTCCTGTTGAGGCCCACTCACTGCCTTCCAGCATGAACTTATTAGTCTCCTGCCCCGACACTAATGAGTCAATGAGAGGAAAAGAATGGTTTCCTACTTCATAAATACATGACTGAATCTGACAACAATATGGAGAAAAACATTATCTTTAAATGCCATCACATCTGCTTTGGCACCCTTCTTCCTCAGATATTCCGCAGGCTTCCACATCAGGAGATTCTTCTAGGAAAAGAAAATCATCATCAAGCTTGTCAAATTCTGCTGCTGAATGCTTGTCTGAAATGCTTGACTCTTCCCCAACCTCCAGAGTGACTCCCTTGCCAGTTCTCCACTAACCATTATATATTCTCAAAGCTTCTCTCTCTCTATTGACAAGTACATTAAACCTTCCATTACATCACCTTTTACATTCAAAGAGTACTTATTTAATTGTTTATTATGTATGTAAGTGATTTTTATTGTTTAATAGTTGTTATTTAATAGTTGTATTTCTTCTACATGTGAAAATTGTTTCCGTATTTTTGGTTAAGGTGAAACATCAAATTTTTCATATTAAAATTAATGGGATTTTTTTCTTCTTTTATTTAATGGCTTTTCACTTAGCAGCAGGGGTTTTAAGAATGAATTAAAGTCAGAAAGCCAAAAATATTTGTACAGGTATCCGAGTTCTGGAATTGGACTCCGAGACAGAGTTACCTAGGTGATTTGTTAGCCACTCAGGTATATATATGTGTATATATATGTATATATATATACACATATATATACATTTTTTTTTTTTGGTGAGGAATATTGGCCGTGAGCTAACATCTGCTATCAATCTTCCTCTTTTTTTTTTCTCTCCCCAAAGTCCCAGTACATAGTTGTATAGCCTAGTTGTAGGCCATTCTAGTTCTTCTCTGTGGGAAGCCTCCACAGCATGGCTTGAGGAACGGTGTGTAGGTCTGAGCCCAGCATCTGAATCGGCAAACCCTGGGCTGCAGAAGGGTAGTGTGTGAACCCAGCCACCTGGCCATGGGGCCAGCCCCACTTGGGTATATTTTTAATAACTAAGTCCTACTTCTTTTTTGATCACATTGTGTTTGTCTTAAAGAAGCCTGATGCATAGGCTTTACAGTCCGAGCCATTATTAAGAATATAAAATGCTATTGAAAAAGAAATCTCATGAGAAGCATAATTCACCCTGCAGTTCTACCATAGGGCTACAGACTTATTTGATTAATCCACTGTTACTGATTTAATCCGTAGTCTCCACAAATGACACAGATGATACTGCAAATGATTGAACAGATAGACAAGGTTTCTCAAGTTCCCCAGGTAGATATGATATTGGGAAGAGCACTAGTAAGGAAATAAGTAAATCTGAAAAAATTACTCTTAAAATATTTTTTTTGATTATATTAGAGGGACTTGAACTGTTGCCATAGTTTCTTGGTCAACTAACTATGCTCGTAGTTGCTTACAAATTGGTAAAATAAAATCCTTTTTTAAATTCTGATGGACAAATGACTTTCATTTTTTATGTATGATTAAAGGTTAAGTATCAGTATCTTTTAACTGGCAAGCTTTTACACTTTAATTGGCAGATTTTAGTTGGCACTGACAACGCTAACGCAGTGGCCTGCCAGGAATTCTGGCTGCCATGTTAGGCTGGGTAATTTGTCAGACATGACTGGTCATGCACACTCATACAGACAGTTGGAATTTCCAAAACTTTGAGGAAGAAAACTTTGTGAGAGCATGATCTATGTTGTTATCAGGTTCACGGTTTAGGTCAATTGCTGTTGTCTATGCCATTTTAAAATGTTACGCCATTTTAATTTTTAGTTTTCCTTCAATTATTTCTAAATGCTAAGTTCTTTTCCAATTGCAAAATGGGGATAAGTAGGCTAAAAATTTAAAAAATTAAAATATTTAAAAATATTTCGGGAATTGTTGATTTAAACTTGTACATTCATTTCATGCATGTTTTACCTTTGTCACCAAAACAAAGACAATGATATTGTTTTTCTTACTTTTCATACATCCTTCCACATAATTTTTGGGGACTTTTTCACTCAGTCAGCTTTCTTTTATATTGTTTGGGAAGTGCAGAGAATAGGAAAGAAAAGTACATATGATAAAAAGAAAAAGATCGAGGCTTTTCTTAGTTAAGTCTTCAAATATTTGACAATTTAGGAAAACTTCTTGAATGCTGGGCACCAGGTTAGGGCAAATAACATGATTCTAAATACTGTTTCCTTCTAAATTTTTTAAGACAGAAAGAAGAAACCAATTGACTTTATTATTTACTTATTTTTATTTCTTTGTTTATAGAGCCAGCCCATCCCAAATCATGTCTTGAAAGATTTCTCTGTGTCCTAGAAAAGAAAGTTGTTATTGAAGAGCTTAATTCTTATTACTTAGAGCTGGCATATTTTTATTAAATAATTGTCATTTATGGTATAGTAAAATGGTATACCTGCTTTCTTAAAAGGAGTATTGATTTTGACCAGAGGATCTTAAGCTTTTTCGCTAGAGTTCCCTCAATGGCAGAGTTTAGTGAGACTCTTCCCTATTTCCTGCCTCCAACCCTCCCTATCCTTTTTTTGGAGGATGTGATTCGATGTGATCCTGTGAAAGCTTGACTTTATCTTGAAGTCTCCAGTTTACTTTCAAAATGTATGAAAACTTTGAATTCTACTCAAATGATACACCTATTTTGAAATTCACTTGAATTTCTAGGTGCAGGGAGAATCACCCTATTTATCTTATGTTCTTTTTATTCTTTGTGCATATTCCTGTACATTTTTACAGGTAACCGTATCCCAGTTTGAAAGCTGGTGTTGCAGAGGGAGCCCAAAGAGAATTGACTGGAGAGCTTCTCTCTATACTCAGCTCTGATAGTTTAGGTCAATGTTTCCCATTTTGTGTGCGTGTTGTATGCTTTCTTCACTTTCTATCGAGGCCACACGTTTAATCAACTTATGTTAAGACTTACGGACATTTTGTACAGCCTGGAACATGATTCTACTATTGCAAATGATTTTGATGGTTTATAGTCATATGCTTTTATGACATATTGCCGGATGAATAATTTACGTTAAATCCTAAAAAATGATATGAGACATGACTCCTGTCCTTGAGAAACTCATAGAAATAGAAGAGTTAGAAATATAAATAGACAATTTCAAAGTAACCAGAAATGTTTTCCTGGGGAGAAATACAAAGGGAATCTCGGCAATGTAGTGGAGTGGTGCTCAGCGAAGTCTGGTATTGTCAAGACGTCACTTATGAATTAAACCCTGAAGAGTTTCTCCAGAATACACTGAGTATTAACTTTTCAGGCCAGAGGCAGTTCTCTATCTGGTAGTATCTTGCCTTTTTATTTGGAAGTACTTACTCTGTCTCCGACGCTAGAATGCAAGCTCCACGAAGTATAATGCCTGACATATAGTAAGAATCCAATAAAATTTGCTGAATACATCTCAAAGAAATTTTGATTCACAATTTGTATTTATTGAATAATAAATATTTTTATCCAGTTTTATTGAGGATCTATATAGCAAGGCATGACTTAAGATCACTCTAAATGACTCCCTAGCCAGACAAAGCTTCTGGTCAGTATGAAAGAATCACTATCAAGCACAGAATCAATATTCTTGGGTTAAAGTTGCCCAGTGCCTCTATTCTCATGCACAGTTCCAGCATCTAAGGGATCCATGAGGCCAGGCCAGAGGATGAGTGTGTCTTACCCATAATTGAAAGTGAGGAAGACAAGAGGTGAATAACACAATATATTTAGGAGGGATCATTGAAGGGTGGAGCTGCAGGAGTGACATGTCCAAAGGGCTCACCAAGGCAAGGGGAGTCTGAGCTGAGGAGGCCTTGAGACTAGAAAAGCCTTTTTTTAAGACCCTTTGACTCTCTTTTAGGAAAGAAAACTAACAGATATGTCTCATTCTTATTTCTCTATTTATATTAGAAGGCATCACAGAAGAAACGTCAGAAGTCAAGTTCTGAATCACGTGTAGAAGTTTGGCAAATAGCTAAGGAAGGGCAAATATAGGAGACAGCACCAATCAGCATGGCGTATTCAGAGACAACAAGAGGTGTAAGGTGCATGGGCTGTGCAAGATGCACAGAAGGGATGTGGAGGCAGGAGTGACTTAGACCAGTGCATAAAGTCTGACTTTCCTTTAAGTAGTGTTGCATACATAGTTCATTTTGCAATATTAATATTGCATCACTTTCTGATTACAGAAATAAAATGTGATTTGGACACAATCCAAAAAAAAAGGACAAGGAGAAAAATAATTACCTATAACCTCATCACCTTGAACTAATGACTTTTTATCACTTTTTTCTGATTATGAGTGTGATATGCATTTGTTGAAAAATTGTCTTCCTGACAAATTCGTTCTTTAAAACTTCTTGAATGTATTTCTTCTATGAAATCTTTGATTACCCAAGGGGTAATTAATCTACCTCTCTATTATGGTATACCTATGTCATGTTTTCACATTGATTATGCATTTCTCATTCAGTACTCTAGCAATTTTTTTCTTTGTCTCTCCCACGAAATTGTGCTTTTCCAAGGCAAAAGCCTCGACATATTTGTGTTCCCTGCATGTAGACACAGTGCCCAGTACATGTTAGTCTCTCAATAATTGCTCCCAAATGAATGAATGAATGAATGAATGGTCATCAGTTTATAAATTACAGTATGTTCTCTCATGGCAGTCAGGGAAAAGGGCTTGCATATTTTTTCATTTCATATTTTGCATATTCATTCAAAAAGTTTTTGTGATTATTAGATAATATTGGAAGCAAATGGAATAATTTTTATTGCCTGGAATAAATTTTAAAAACTTGAAATTAAGATAATTTTATGCTTGTAAGAGTATGGAAAATTGATATAGAAGACGTTTTCAAATGCTGAATTTTTGCAAATGCAAGCTGTCAGATTACCATAGATTTTAAAAACCTAATGTTTTCAGGCCTTTGACCATGCATTTCCATTTTTAAAATTTTTTAATTGCTGTTTTCACTGTTGTATGTTTATTTGTTTTGACTCTCCCTACTACAGTACAAGGAGGTTGTGGATATAGTTGCTGCTTAATAAACGTTAAGTAGCTCACTGTTTTTAAGAAAAGACAAAAACCTTCATTCCTTTGAATAAATAATTATGATTCTTTTATTTAGATCTGGTAAAGCCCATAAAAATAAATTTTGGACCTTATTGGAACATATATTCATAGACCTTGAAAAAGCATAGCAATTATTTGGGGTAAGTTGCTTATTTTAAATGACAAGGAAAATAAAACCCAGAGGCACCAAGTGACTTGCCCAAGGTCAAACTAACTTTTAATGTTAGAGCTATGTCTAGGACACAAATCAGAAATCTACCTAACTTATGGATTCAGTAACAAGGTGCCGCAGCTGAGAGGTGGCCAAGTGATAAGGCTGGAGTCTGTGGGCCTAGATATCTACTGTCTCTCTGGTCACCTGTGTGCCCATCTTTAGCTATCCTGTCCTGTTCTCTCTTATCTCATCTTATCTTATCTAATCCTATCCTACTTTATCATATCCTATTGTCAATCTGCCCATCTCTCTGTCTACTTATATTTTATCTCTGTATTTGAAGAACATTGATTGAGCTGCTACAAACCTAAAATGCTTTGAGAAAGGTACTGTTGCCTCTATTTCACATTGAGGGTCAGAGCATTGAGAGCATTGAGGGTCAGAGACAATAAGGAATATGTTGATCTTCTTTAAACTAGCAAGTGGTAGAGCCACGTGGCTCTAATGTTCATGCTTTCCATGAGTCTTCCATCCGGCAGGTTATTCTTACTGGAGGCAGCTCAACTAGCAGCCTTCTCCTTCACTTCATTTAGGTCTTTGCTAAAATGTCACTTCCTAGGTGAGGGCTTCTGTGAGGACACTGTTTGCAGTTGGGTTATCTTCCCCCATCCACTTTCTTGCTTTAGTTTTGCTCTTTAGTATCCATTACTTTATATAACTTAGTTATTCATTTGGTTTATTATCTAGTGCACCCCAAATGTAAGCTCAATGACACAAATATATATATTTTAGAACTGGAATTTCTGAATCATATGGCAATCCTATTTTTAATTTTTGGGAGAACTAACATACTGTTTTCTGTAATGGTTGTGCTATTTTACATTCCCACCAACAGTGTACAAGGATTTCAACTTCTCCACATCCTTTCCAACACTTGTTACTTTCTGGTTTTTGATAGGAGCCGTCCTAGTAGGTGTGAGGTGGTATCTCATCGTGGGTTTGATTTGGGTTTCTCTAATGATTAGCGAAGAGGCTTAGAGGATTTTAGGACCTTCAGTGAGTCATAGAGTGGTTTCAGGGTGTAAATTAATAAGCATGTTCTGAGTAGGGTTAGAACTTGTAAACTAGGTGAGTTGTGGGAAGAGTTAGAGATCTTACCCGGGAACGCAAGAGTCTGTGGGGATTTACTGTCAAAACAGTTTGTGGTCTTTTCGTGGCATATTTGGGTCTGCATGAGTTGGTGTTAAAATGATTTGAGTTTAGGTAACATGTGTTACACATCATGGCTTGGTTTTCAAGCCATGTTTCTCTTGCAAATTGTGGTTCCTGTTTGATTCTTCTCTTGACCAGGGTCAGTTTCCCGTGCCTCACTCAATGCTCTGTACAGTAACCAGTAGTCAGATGCCTAGCTGTCAGTGTTACTGAAATAATTAATTAAGATAACAAAAATATAATTGTTGACACACTGCTTGGTACACAGTAAGAGTTCGTTATATAGTAGCAGTTAAGTAATAGTGGTGGTGATAGAGTAGTAATAGTAGTAAATGTGTAAAGTAGTGATCATGGAGATAATTATTGTTGTGACACCTCTTTCTTCTGAAGTCTATACTTCCAACCAATCCCATTAACACTGTTTGAGTGTGGGAACTCATCACCTCTCACTTAGATTATTAGTTCCCTCCTTCTCTACCTATTCTAACTGCAACACCACTGATAGGACGACCTACCTAAAACCCAAGTTTGAGCCAATCACTCTCCTCGTGGCTCTTTGACTCAAGAGAAAGTCTAGTCTCCTTTACACTCTGCACTTAGGCCTCCTAATGCCTCTGTCCTGCTCTCCAGCTTCATGTCCTGCAACTCCCTGACACAGTATTTAGTCTTCAGAGCTCTCAAATGCTTTAGTATCTTGTAAACCTCTTGTACTATTTCCATTAAAGTTTTGATTTATACACACTTATGGTAAAAACTTATTGAAAAGAATAAAAGATATCATATCATTCTTGCTTTCTATTTTTAGTTCAATTCTTATTTCCACTTTTTTTCTCCCCTTTCCCTTTTCCCACATTCACTTCCCTCCACCCCACTTCCATCTACAGCTGTAATAACATCATATTAACAACTTAGGTAGTATCCTTCTGAATTATTTCCATGCTCACATAATGTTACGTAAACACACATGTATCTATCTGTCTATCTATCTGTATATAAGCACTTGTTTATACATCTTACTGGATGTCTCCAATCTCCAAGGTCTATACCTGCTAAACTCAAGATCTCTTGACCACCTCTAAGCCTTTATTTTAGGGGAAAAACTTGGTTAAAATGTCATTGTTTCCCTAACTTCTTTCCCTGACTCAGTTACTGAACTGAAGGGCCCAGGATCTGTAAGAGTTTGATGTTTTTAATTTGAAAGCCCCATTGTCATTTCTGTCACCTTAGATGGGAGTGTTAAGAAGAGGTCACTGGCAAATTACTGACTCTGGATGAACAATTTGCTCTTAATTAAAAAGCCTGATGAAACTCTCTCTGGGAAATGAACTCTTTCAAATGGGAGATAATTTAAGCTTGTCCACTCAGGACATTATCTCTCTATTTTTACTTCACTCAGTACATAAAATTTTTATTTTGTCTTGTGATATAAATTGAATTTGACAGGAGCAAAATTTTTTTTCATTCAAATCATAAAATTATTATGTTGTCTGAGTTAACATTGTGTTTTCCCTTCAGAAAAATAATGAGTACCGCTTTCCCTAGAGTGGTTGTCTGGCAGCAATGGAGGATGGAGCAAAATTACTCCCTGCTGGGGCTTTGAAATGGAGAGGAAGCACTGTATTGTTAAACACAGGTAGGACTCTAAATCAGCCAAAGTTCAAGCCTAGTTCTGTCACTTAAGGGCTGCATGACCTTGGACAAATGTCTGAAACTTGGTTTCCTCATCTGTGAAAGGAATAATAATCCTTGATCTATATCAGCTGTTCTAAGGATCAAATGAAGGACTGGCTGTGAGGAGGTTGAATGACTGCAAAGTGCAATGTGAACATACGGAGTTGTCATTATTAATGCCTCCTGCTGCTGATGTGCTGTGAGAGATGATTTCCTACCTGACAGTCTGCTAGACAGTAGGTCCACCAACCAGGGTTGATGGTCACTAGGCAGAATGCCATTAGTATGGAAAGTTAAGCCCAATCTCTCTCTTCTTTGCTCTACAGTCCACAATATAAAATAAGGAAACCAAAGCCCAGAGAGGTGAAGTGCACTGACCAAGGCCACACAGCTGGTTAGTGGCAGAACCAGGATTGGGATTTCCACTTCCTGTCCAACATTCCTTCCAAAACATCCAGTGTCTAACCTTTTTAAACAAATAATACTCCGCGTTGTACAAGGAAGATGTTTTTCCTCTTGAAACATCTACTATTGTCCCCTGACTAGTTCTTTCTCTTGCTCCTATGAAGAAAAGGAATATCATTAGAATGCCAGTGTCTGTCTCCATGAAGGGCCCCTGTACACTGCTGTCCCCACCTCCATCCCCACCTTGTGCAGCCTCAGATAGGGCAGACATGTGCTGCTAAGGTTTGCTGGGCCTTAGAGAATTCTCATTTAGGACAAGGGGAAAAGATCAATGTCAGGGTGAACTTAATGACCACTGACCAGATGCAAATGCAGACATCGCTGCAGACGCCAGAGTGAGAAGATGACAACAGCCAAAAACAGATTAGGTTATCTACATTCCAGGGAATATCCAGGTGGACAGAATATGTCCAGGTCCAGATATTGTTCATTCCCAAAGCCTTGATACTCAAAATTTCTCATCCTTTTCTCCCACAATTTAGACGCAATGCAGAGCTGGGGGAAAGCAACAAGAACCGGACAAAAGGTAATTATTCACCTTCAGTCAAATGGAGACTTGAGATAAAAATCAAGTTTATAAATGGAAAAGTAAAGTTTAATTTTTTGCATCCCTGAGTTGGTGGACTGTGAAAATATTGTATGTGTTACAAATGTCACATTAGTATCTTTCACTATCACTATACTCACTCCCATAGAAAACTGGTCATTTAATGAACACATTAAAAATATTTTGGGGGCCAGCCCTGGTGGCCTAGTGTTTAAGTTGTCATGCTCCGCTTTGGTGGCCTGGATTAGGTTCCTGGGTGCAGACCTACGCTACTTGTTGGCCATGCTGTGGTGGTGGCTCATATACACAAAGAAGAAGATTGGAAGTGAATGTTAGCTCAGGATGAATCTTCCTCAGCAAAATAAATGAATAAATAAAGAAATTTTGAGCATCTATTTTGAACATTATTCTGTTTATATAAAAAAGAATAAGGCATGATTCTTCTTCTTAAGTTGTTCTCAAACAAGTAGCACAAAAAACCCCATATTGTAACAGATGTTCAATTGCAGATAGAAGTTGACTGTACTATATTGATCAGTGACAAAATTCAGAGAGGGAATCATTTTTGTAGTAGGAAAGAAGGACATTAAATTTATCTAGTAGAAATAAAATGAATTAAGTTAATAAGTTAGGAAAAAATGATCAGGTTGACAAGACCTAGTAGAAAGCCAGATAAAAACAAAGCTGGCAGGATGTCTTGCCTTCTTTAAACGGTATGGATGAAGGGAACAAGATCATGGAGTTTCACCAACTAGAGTTAAGAATTCCCTAATCCCTGACTTGCCATATCCTATTTCTGATTGCCCTGGCCGTGGGCCCTCCAACTTTTAATAATAATATTATAGTGTGGTAAGTTAGGTGAAAATGAGGAACACAAGAGAGTGGAGTCATCTGTGTTAAAGGTAGCACTCCCTCGGGGAAAGCCTGAAGAGGATTTTGGAGAGACTTGCCATGAACTATTGACAGGGAAAAATTTGATTATATATTAAAAGATTTAGTTTTTTTGACCACTGGAGGGCTCCTGTGAATGGTGCCTCATTGTTATTTCTCTGGCCGGTTTGGTTACATGGAGAGTCAATAAGTTGGGTAAAATATATATTTATGTATATTGCAGATTCTCCCCATTGAAGTGGGTAGCTGGACTGGATTTGGGAATACAAAAGGGCCGAACAATTCTGGAATGTTACTTTTGGATGATTTGTTTGGGAAATCATTGATTTTAGCAGCCTCTTATTTATATTGATCCCTTTATCCCTCACTTTGGTCCTGGAAGGCTGAAATCGCCTGGATGGGAATGGATGATTAGAACCTGGAATAAATGACTTGGTGTTTGATTAGGGGGTGAGCTGATCACTGAGCCTGTTGTCCCAGCTCAACAACCTGAGCTGCAGTGGATGCAACGGAATTAAATGCAGATCCTTCAGGAATGAATCCATCTGGACTTCTCACAGGGATATTCTCTCTCAGGCCATGGATGTTTGATTTAATACAGATTTGGTTTGGGAAAGCATGTAGCTTTTCATGTCTATATAGAAACAGCAAGGATTAATTTAGTGAGTAGATTTGGAATTATCTTCGAGGGAGTGTAAAAAGTCTCCAATACATGGATGGCAGTAGGGGTGGGTGGCAGCAATGTAATAGGATCTGTCTGCAAGATTTGGACAAGATGATAACCAGAATGAGTCAAAAATTACTATAAGACAAGAAAGCCAGTGATGACTACACTGCTGGCAGCATCTTTGTAAGTCCAGTAGCCACCTAACCAGTTTCAAGAGGATTTTGAGCTGAATCTAAGAGAAAGCCTAGGAGGCCCAACTGAGAAAGGAACATCCCTTTGCGGGAGAATGACTACATGTTATATGCAGGCTCTGTTGCTCTGGACCTCCCCTGAAGGGTGCAGTCATCAACCCAGGGTGGAAAACCAGCTAGGGCAGTGTTCCTGCCATGAGAGCAGGAAGGCCAACAAACCATAAAGTAGATTCTGGTAGATTCCTTGAGCTCTCCCTCCCAGACTCAGGACTACTGGTCCTCATGGAGGAGGTCAGAACAGAGGAAGAGACTGAGAGGCTCAAGGGCAGACAGTCACAGCCTCACAGCTAAACTCTAATATGATCCCAAAGGTTATTTTTTCCCTTCCAAAACTTAAGTTTTGAGCAGGAACTCTGATAATTATTGTTTTGGGTATATTTTCTTTTTTTCCCACCAATTCCTAACCTCTATCGGCGCTAATTCAGCAAATTTGTCCTTCACAATACGAATGTGTGCCTGGAACATAAAATAGTGTGATGTCAAATAGAGCTTCATATACGGTAATATTCTCATTAAATTCTACTAAGATCATCTCAATTCAGTATTTTAGGAAATTATGAGCCTTTTTGAAAATGATGAATCTGTTAATGTTTTAATTTTCACACATGCAACCACAGTCAGCGCTCACGTATTTCGTAAATAAAGTTCAGTTAGATGATGTTTGACAATTTATCAGTGAGAATGCTATGTCCCCACTTAGGTCAACTGTGAAACCACTAAACAATAATTTTTAATCCAACCAGCTCCCAGTGTTTGTGCAAATGAGAACTTAAGACTCCTTGTTGCCTGCAAAAAGAAAGAATTAACACAGACACATTTTACAACAAAATATTAACCGTTAAAAGTCTTGACTTGAAACCAGCTTTGAAAAAAACATTTTTTGGGAAATAACCAATGAAGTCAGAGCCTTCCATAAGCTACCATTGCTAAACTGTTGGCATTTTTCAAATTCTTCTTGTTTCGTAGTCTCAGTTTTGCTGACAATTCATACTCTCCACTAAGGAAATATCATTTTGCCACATTGTGGATATTAGATATTGTGGTTCTCAAGGCTTCTTAAATGTTGGAAATCAATGTTAAATGTGACTAACAAAGAGAGTGGACAATTATGCTATATGTACTATAATGCATAACATATCAAATATATTAGGCTAATGTATTTTTTATATAAAGGAACTAGAGGAGGAATTTAGACTAAATATCAAAACACAATGTTTACTGTTGTTCTCTATCATAAGTGTACGGCTGTAATAAGTGTACGGCAGCATTATTTGAGGAGCTACATGATCTATGTGTTTATAGCACCTGGTGTTTCTCTGGGGGAGGGTGGTATTGGAGTTGAAATTTTCTGTTTTCAGATAGTTAGTGCTGTGATCAGGTAAACCTGGATCTATCCACTCTGGAGATAGCCTACAAGTCAAGAAGGAAGAAATAAAAGAAAATGAAGACTTTTTAACCCTGCAATTTTTTGTTTTTTGAGGAAGATTAGCCCTGAGCTAACATCTGCCACCAATCTTTTTCTTTTTGCTGAGGAAGATTGGCCCTGAGCTAACATCTGTGCCCATCTTCCTCTACTTTATATGTGGGATGTCTGCCACAGCATGGCTTGACAAGTCGTGAATGGGTCTGTGCCTGGGATCCGAACCAGTAAACTCTGGGCCGCCAAAGTGGAGCAGGTGAACTTAACTGCTACGCCACAGGGCCAGCCCCTTAACTCCATAGTTTTATCTGATGACCTTCTACAGCTAAATTGTCCAACACAGTAGCTACTATCCACAAATGGTTAATTAAATTGGAGTTAGTTAAAATTACATAAAATAAAAAATTCGCTTCCTCATTTTGTTTGCAGTAGCCACATTTCACGTGCTCAATAACCACATGTGGTTAGTGGCTGCTGTCTTGGATGATATTGTTCTATAGTATAGAACCTTTCTGTCATCACAGAAAGTTTTTTAAAAATTTCTTTTAAACCTTTATTGAGGTATGATTCATATGTAAAAAGCTAGATATATTTAATGTATACAACTCAATGAGTTTGGGGATATGTATACACCCATGAAATACAGATATGTATGAAATATGTATACACCCATGAAACCATCACCACTGCTCTCTAGGGTGGAACACCTATGTGAAAGGACAAACCTGGAGGCTTCTAAAAGGATAAAATGGATTTTACACATTTATTTTGGAACGAAGTAAAAAGAAATAGTGATTAACTTGAAATATCAACATAAACTTCTGAACTCCCCCTCCCTTTTTACGGAATCTCGCCTCTGTCACCAAGAAGTTTCAGCTGGCTCTCTTCTGTTACTCCAGTGCCTCCCAGTAATGGTAGAATGGTGGGACAATGTCATGCGCATCTCTGGTTGGTCCATGGATTTTGGCCAGTAATACCATTTTCTACTAAAAAGAACTACTTCTCATGAATTAATTTCTCTTCCTAAAGCAAAATATTCAAGATGACTCTGAGTCCATCTTGTTTTTTTGAGGAAAAAAAATCAACCTGAAAAGAGGACTTCTAGTGGCCAAATAATGGTTTGAGTACTGGGATTCTGAAACAATTGCAGTCAATAGAATTAAACTGAATTTCTTGAATGATCCGTGAATTCATGATAAAGCAAAAACAGGAAAGGTAACACAAGATGGGCTAAAGATGAGTTTTCCAATATTATGCATAAAAATGCTATATGTGGACCAACCTAAATGCTGAATTATACTAGAGTTTAGACCAGCAATTAGGTTATCAATCACAAATGATGGGCAAATGAGAAATGGGAGGAGTTCTGATCAGAACATATGTATATGGAAAGTAATGAGGTAGGATTTTTGTTAAAGAAAGGTGAAAAATTTTGAAATACATATTTAAAAGGCAGAAGAATGTTGGGTGTGCGGTATTGACCAAAGGAAGAGTTCAGTGTGGAAATCTATTTTATAGGAGGAGGGGGCAGCTGTCAGTATTAGTTAGAAATAAAACGGTTAGTAAACCTGAAAAAAAAAAAAAGAGAAATGTAGATGTTAGTAAGACTTTGTGGAGAAAGAAACTAAACAAGGATACCTACTGGTAGAACAGTAGACCACATGAATGAAGGGATCAAGAACATGCACAGCTGGACCAACTAGTGTTATCCTTCATTAAGCACATTTTTCTATAACACCAGAAACATACATGATTCACTCCTGCAGGTGGCAACCCTCTTCTTAGACTTCTCTCTCTGTCCTTCCTCTTGACCAGTTGTATTCAGACAATCCATAGCAGTAAATGGAGGAGAGTCAGAAGTCAACACTGTGTGTGGGATACAGTGGGACACCAAGGAGGGAATATTGAACTCCAGTTCAGAGAAGCCTCGTGGAGTTGGTGACACTTCACGTTTGGGGCCTAATGAATCAGTAGGCAACCTCTATTCCATTAGTCAGGTGTTGAGGGAGAGAAAAGAAAAATTTCAAGGGGGAAGCACAGTATTTGCAAAGACACGGAATCAAGAAATGCAGGGTGCATTTGAGGAACTGCAACTATTGGGAAAGTCTAGGGTTTAGGATACCAAGCAGAGAGAGATGAGGTACCTTTCAGATCCTGGTAAGACTTGCATGTTGGTACAAAGCAGCTGGCACCTACAACACAAGAATTCCATTAAGGAAAAGTGAATAGATTTAACTGACTTAATATTGGCACATGCAAACCATATTTTAACCTCAAGCCATAAAATCCTAAATCCATTGTCTGTACCTTTCATTGCAAACAGATAAAAGAACGATATTCATCTCAGGTTTTAAAAACCTGGAGGGTACACAGGAGGTGCATTTAAATTTTAGAGAAAATCAATATGAGCTCTTCTATTGATATAGACAATTCAAATTACGCTCCGGCTAAAACAAATGAAATCAATTATATATCACAGGCTAACTTTACAGAGCATTCTCTCTTGTCTTTAGGTAATGAAGGACCCATCAGGGCTTCCCACTCAGCACTTGACTGTCAGTTGGGAACGTTCCTTCCATTCTGAGAAATCTGCATAACCAAGCCAGAGTTCATGATCTCTTAAGACCCCAAATGTAAATCCCTAATCCTTATTGCTTTGCTTTGCTTATTGGACTTTATGTTTCATTGTGTTAGAACCATGTTCCAAAATGAGAGGTGTCTTAGTTTCCTGTTGCCACTGTAACAAATATTTAGTGGCTTAAAACAACGTAAATTTATTCTCTTGCAGTTCTGGAGGTCCAAAGTCTGAAATCAGTTTCTCTGGACTAAAAGGCAAGTTGCGGGCAGGACTGGAGGGGAGAATGTGTTTCCTTGCCTTTTTAAGCTCCTAGTCTTTATTCTTTGACTTGTGGTTCCTTCCTCTATTTTCTAAGCACATCCCTCCAGTCTCTGCTTCTGTCACGACATCGCTCTCTCCTTGTGTAGAAAAATCTCCCACTGTTTCCCTCTTAGAAGAACATTTAAGATTACGTTTAGGGCCCACCCGGATAATCCAGATTTATCCCCTCATCTCAAGATCCTTAATTTAATCACATCTATGAAGCCCCTGTTGCCATATACCATAACATTCACAGGGTCCAGGGATAGGGCCCCGATAGACTGGAGAGTATTACTCAGGTATTATTATAGGAAGTGACCCAGATCACGAAGCTTTTGCTTAAATTGCCATCATCCTGTTGGAAGACCATACAGTAGGCCACTAACCAGAAGAACATTTCTTTATCTATACCCTGTTCTTCTGAGCTTATGACCTCAGGAACTCAACCTAATCACCTCTTTTTTTGAAAGGTATCTTCTCTTGACTGCAGTCTTGAGAATAATCATTCAACTCCCTCTTTGCTCATTTATCTGAAAAGAAACAAAAAGAACAAAATACATGAAAGGCCTCTGATTTTAATTTATATGGGAAAAAATAATGAATATTGAATATAACTCATCCATATTATTTCTTCTTTAATGTTCATGAAAACCTAATGGAATAGATATTATTATAATCAGCTTGCAAATAAGGAAACCAAGGCTTACAGAAGTTATGTACCCAAGGTCACACAGGAGGGGGCAGGTCTGTCAAACGTGAAAGCATATTATCTTTTCGGTGCACTGTGCTGCTAAACTGCAAGGAGACAGACAGCTTAGAATGTTACATGTAGGGAAAGTTAGGCTGTTGCAGAGATACTGTTAAGCTCTTATGGTTACCGTGCCTGGCCGGTAGATTTAGGCAGTTAATGTCCTACTGTTCTCTTCTTTTATTCCTGAGAGTAGTATCATGACCTCATTTCCAAAGGGAGGGAACAGAGATACAGAGAGGTTTAATAACTCCCCTATCGTCTTGGCGACAGTGCTTGGAAAATGCATCCAGTCGTTTTAATCAATGAGAATAAAAGGTCCAGGACTTTTTTAAAAAAAATACCAACTTTTCCAAGTCTTAAGCAGAAATTACAGACAAGAGCAGCTTCCACAGTTAGGTGTCAAGCTATGGGCTTTTACTACCATCGTGATCCATTAATAAAGATGGAAAAGAGTAAATACCATGTTTTGATGAGTAAATTTCAACTGGATACTCCTTAGCTATGGGGAAATCTAGAATCTAGAGAACATTTCTCTCAAGGGGATTTGACTTTATCTACAAAATATGAGTCAAGGGGGAAAGGAATGATGTATAAAGATCTATTTAATACTGAATACCTTTTATGCCCAAGTTTAGTGAGCAGCTATCATGTGCCAGCAAGACCCTGCAAGGAATGAGAATTCCTGCTGCTCTGCATCCTCACCAGCATTTGGCGTTGTCAGTGTTTTGGATTTTAGCCATTCTAATAGGTGTATAGTGATATTTCATTGTTATTTTAATTTGCAAATGACATATGTTGTTGAACATCTTTTCATATAACAATTTGACATCTATATATCTTCTTTGTGAGGTGTCAGGTCTTTTGCCCACTTTTAATTGGGTTGTTCCTTTTCTTATTGTTGAAGTTTAGGAATTCTTTGTGTATTTTGGATTACAGTTGTTTATCAGCTGGGTCTTTTGCAAATATTTTCTCCCAGTCTGTAGTGTGTCCTCTCATTCTCTTGACGTTGTCTTTCACAGAGCAGAAGTTTTTAATTTTAATGAAGTCCAGCTTATCAATTCTTTATTTATGGATCATGCCTTTGGTGTTGTATCTAAAAAGTCATTGCCTTATCCAAGGTCATCTAGATTTTTTCCCTATGCTATCTCCTCGGGGTTTTAAAATGTTTCGTGTTATGTTTAGGTCTATGATCCATTTTGAGACAATTTTTGTGAAAGGTGTAAAGCTTGTATCTGGATTTTGTGTGTGTGTTGTTTTGTTTTTTTTGCACGTAGACTTCCAGTTGTTCCAGTACCAGTTGTTGAAAAGACTATCTTTGCTCCATTGTATTGAATTTGCTGCTTTGTCAAAGATCAGTTTACTATATTTATGTGGGTCTATTTCTTGGGGTTTCTATTCTGATCTGTCTATTCTTTTGCCATTACCACACAGTCTTAATTGCAGTAGCTTTATAGTAAGTCTTGCAATTGGGTAGTGCCAGCCCTCTAACTTTGCTTTTTTCCTTATATATTGTGTGGACTATTCTGGGTCTTTTGCCTTTCCATATAAACTTTAGAATCAATTGGTCAATATCCACAAAATAACTTGCTGAGATTTTATTGGGATTGCATTGAATCTATAGATCAAGTTAGGAAGAACTGACATCTGTACAATATTGAGTCTTCCTATCCATGAAGATGGAATATATTTTCATATATCTAGTTCTTTGATTTCTTTCGAGTTTTGTAGTTTTTCTTATACAGGTTGTATACATTTTTGTTAGATTTATGTCTAAGTATTTCATTTTGGGGGTGTTAATATTTATAGTATTGCATTTTAAATTCCAAATTACTCTTGTTCATTGCTGGTTTATTGGGATTTGATTGATTTTGTATATTAATTAATCTTGCATCCTGCAACCTTGCAATGGTTGCTTATTAGTTCCAGGAGAGTTTTTGTTGATTCTTTCAGGTTTTCTGTATATATGATCATGTCATCTGTGAACAAAGATTGTTTCATTTCTTCCTTCCCAATATGTATACCTTTTATTTCCCTTTCATATCTTATTTCATTAATGAGACTTTCCAGTATGATACTGAAAAGCAGTGGCAAGAGAAAATATCCTTGCCTTGTTCTTGATCTTAGTGGGAACATGTTCCGTTTCTCACATTAAGTATGATGTTAGGTGGAGGTTTTTGTAGATATATTTTATCAAGTTGAGGAAGTTATTGAGAGTTTTTATCATGGATGGGTGTTAGATTTTGTGAAATGCTTTTCCTGCATCTATTGATATAAGCATGTGATGTTTCTCCTCTAGCTTGTTGACGTGATGGATTACATTCATCGATTTTTTGAAGTTTGAGCCAGCCATGAATACCTGGGATAAATCCTACTTGGTCATGGTAAGTAATTCTTTTTATACATTGTTAGATTTTATTTGCTAATGTTTTGTTGAGGATTTTTGCATCTATATTCATGAGAGATATTGGTCTGTAGGTTTCTTTTCTTGTAATATCTTTGTCTGGGTTTGATATTAGGGTAATGCTGACTTCATAGAATGGGTTAGGAAGTATTCTCTCTGCTTCTATCTTCTGAAAGAAATTGTAGAAAATTGATCTAGTTTCTGTCTTAAATATTTTATAGAATTCACCAGTGAACTCATTTGGTGGTTTCTGTTTTGGAAAGTTGTTAATTATTGGTACAGTTTTTAAAAATATATATATAGGCTTAGTCAGATTGTCTGTATCTTCTTGTGTGAGTTTGGCAGATTGCGTTTTTTTAGGAAACTGGTCCAATTTATGTAGGTAATCAAGTTTGTGGGTAGAGAGTTATTTATAATATTCATTGATTATCCTTTTAATGTCCATGGGGATCTGTAGTGATGTTACCTTTTTCATTTCTGATATTAGTAATTAGTATTTTCTCTCTCCTTCAAAGAACCAACTTTTGGATTTTTAATTTTTTTCTGTTGATTTCTTGTTTTCAGATTCATTTATTTCTGATTAAATTTATAGTATTTCTTTTCTTCTGCTTACTTTGGATTTAGTTTCCTAAAGTGGAACTTTTCTAGTTTCTTAAGGTAGAAGCTTAGCTGGTTAATTTTAGATCTTTCTTCTTTTCTAATAAATACATTCAATACTATAAGTTTCCCTCTAAGCACTGCTTTCACTCCATCTCACAAATTTTGATACATTGTTTTCTCATTTTTATTTATTTCAAAATATTTTTTAATTTTTCTTGAGATTTCTTCTTTGAATCATGTGTTATTTAGAAGTGTGTTGTTTAGTCTCCAAGTATTTTGGGATTTTTCAGTTATCTTTCTGTTATTGATTTCTAGTTTAATTCTTCTGTTGTCTAAGAGTACATATTGTCTGATTTCTATTCTTTTAAATTTGTTAAGGTGCTTTTTATGGTTCAGAATGTGCTCTATCTTGGTGAATGCTCCGTATAAGCTTGAGAAGAATATGTTTTTTGCTATTGTTGAATTAAGTAGTCTATAGATGTCAATTATATCTAGTTGATTGAAGGTGCTGTTGACTTCAAACATGTCCTTATTGATTTTCTGACTCCTGAATCTGTCCATTTCTGATAGAAGGCGACATTTCCAACTATAATAGTGGATTCTTCTATTTCTCCTTGCTGTTCTATCAGTTTTTGCATGTTTTTTATGCACACTTGTTTGGCACACACACATTAAGAATTGTTATAACTTCTTGGAGAATTGACCCTTTTTATCATTATGTAATGTCCGTCTTTACCCCCACAAGCTTTATTTGCTCTGAGGTATGCTTTATCTGAAATTAATATAACTTCTCTAGCTTTCTTTTGATTAATGTTCACATGGTATATCTTTCTCCATCTCTTTGCTTTTAATCTCTCTAGATTTTTATATTTAAAGTGGGTTTCTTGTCGAGAACATATAGTTGAGTCTTGTTTTTTGATCCACTTTGAAAATCTTTGTCTTTTCATTGGTATATTAGGACCATTGACATTTAAAATGATTATTGATATAGTTGGATTAATATCAACCATATTTGTTACTGTTCTCTATTCATTGCACTTGTTCTTTGTTCCTGTTTTGTTTCCCATTCTTTTTGTTCCTTTTATGGTTCTAATTGAGCATTTTATATAATTTTATTTTCTCTCCTTTCTTAGTATATCAGTTATACTTTTTTCCCTTTTTAAATGGTTACCCTAAAGTGTGCAATATACGTTTACAACTAATCCAGGTTCACTTTCAAATAAATAATACAACACTGGTTTACAGGTAGTGTAAGTATAATAACAAAATATCCTTAATTCTTCCCTCCTGTCCCTTGTATCATTGCTGTTATTCATTTCACTTATACTTAAGCAAAAAATATATATTCAAATATATTGTTGCTGTTAGTATTTTGAACAAATTATCTGTTACATCAATTAACAGTAAGAACAATAAAAGTTTTTATTTTGTCTTCACTTATTCCTTCTTCAATGTTCTTCGTTTCTTTATGTGCATCCAAATGTCTCAACTATATTATTTTCCTTCTCTATGAAGAACTTTTAACAGTTCCTGCAAGCCAGGTCTACTGGTAACAAATTCCTTTAAATTTTGTTTATCTGAGAAAGACTTTATTTCTCTTTCACTTTTTTGAAGGATAATTTCACAGGGTATATAATTCTAGGGTTTTTTTCCCCTCAAAATTTTAAATATTTCATTTCACTCTTTTTGCTTGCATAGTTTCTGAAAAGAAATTGGATGTAATTGCTGTAGTGGCTCTTCTATAGACAAGATGTTTTCTTCCTCTGACTTCTTCCAAGATTTTTTCTTTATCTTTGATTTTCTGCACTTTGAATATGATATGCTTTGGTGTAGTTTTTTTTTTTTTTTGGCATTTATTCTACTTTGTTTTCTCTGAGCTTCTTGATCAATAGTTTGGCATCTGGCATTAATTTGGGGGAAATTCTCAGTCATTATTGCTTCAAATATTTCTTCCTCTCTTTCCCACTACACATATGTTACATCTTTTGTATTTGTCCCACCGTTCTTCTTTTTTCTTTTTTCCAGTCTTCTTTTCTTTGGTTTTGTGTTTTGGAAGTTTCTCTTGATATAATCTCAAGGTAGAGATCCCTCTGCCATGCCCAGTCTACTAATGAGCCTATTAAAGTCATTCTGCATTCCTGTTACAGTCTTTTTGATTTCTAGCATTTCTTTTTGACTCATCTCAGAATTTTCACTTCTCTGCTTACATTACCCACCTGTTTTGAATTTTGCCTACTTTATCCATTACAGTCTTTCATATTATCAACCATAATTAAGTTCCTGGTCTGATAATTACAATATCTCTGCCATATCTGTGTCCGGTTTTGATGCTTTATCTTTTTCTTTAAACTGTATCTTTTTGACTTTTAATTTTTTGTGTGCCTTATAGTTTTTTGTTGAAAGCCAAGTATAATCTACTGGGAGGAAGAAATTGTAGTAAATTGGCTTTTAGTAATGCGGTAGCAAGGTGTGGGTGGAGGGGAAGCAGTTTATAATCCTATGATTCAGTCTCTGTCTTTTAATGAGCCTATGCTTCTGGGCTGTTAACTTCACAAGTGCTTCTCAGTTCTTCCCCTACTTTGTTGGGTCAGGATGGCCTGAGTTGGCTGGAGTTGGGTATTTCCCTTTCCCTACCTGGAAGGCTAGAGTGGGTTAGAGTTGGGTATTTCTCTTTCCTCAGGTTGATTAGGCTCTGATAAAACCTCCATAGTTTAAAGTCTGGTAAAATAGTTTCTCCTCAGGGCAGGTCTTGTTAAGAAGAACTGAATGTTCTGGCATGTTTCAAAATGGTAAATTTTCCCCTCCCCCTGCCTGAAGCAGGAGAGGATTTTTCTCTCATCCTCATTGTGAGAACCTGGTAAATTTCCTGGAGGTTAAATTCACAAAAGTTTACCCTTCCCCAAGACTCGCCCCCGCTGTGGTCTGAATGTTTGTGTACCCCCGAAATTCATATGTTGGAATCCTAATGCCCAACATGATGGTTTTAGGAGATGAGGTTTGGGGGAGGTAATTAGGTCATGAGGGTGGTGCCCTCATAGATGAGATTAGTGCTCCTCTAATAAAGACCCCAGGTTGCTCCTTAGCCCCTTCCACCATGTGCGGACATGGTAAGAAGTCAGCAGTCTGCAACCCAGAAGAACATTCTCACCAGAACTCAATCATGCTGGCACCCTGATCTTGGATTTCCAGCCTCCAGAACTGTGAAAAATAAATTTCTGATTTTATAATCTACTCAGTCTGTAGTAGTTTGTTATAGCAGCCCAAATGGACTAAGACACCCACCCTAGAGTTTTTATCTTTCAGGCTTGTCCACTGTGAGCATCTACCAATTCATTGATTACAAGTCAGATTTTCTACCCATTGCTGGTTCCCGTGAAGTTTTCTGTTCAAGAGTTTTTGCTCTGTTAAGTTGTGATATTCTGTATCCACCTTACTGTCCCTCCAATTTTGGGCCAGTAGTTTTCCTGTGACCTCATTTTTCTGATTGATCTAAGGAGAGTTGATGATTTTTTAGTTTGTTCAGCTTTTTATTTGTTGTTAGGATGGAATGACAGCTTCCAAACTCCTTATATACTGGACTGGAAACTGGAAGTCTTAGCTTCATTTTTTAGATGAGAAAACTGAGGTTCAGTGAAGCTAATATCACCTTAACTGTAATGGCTAGTAGGGGACAGAACCAGAATTCCAAATTCTAGCGTCTCTGCTCCATGCATTAACCATTCTGCCTTTCTGTTCATTTGACATGTATTGTCATCTTGTAAGAACACACGAGGAAAATAGAATTGGGGCATGCTATGAGTGTCTTGAATAAAGAATTAACACTTGATTCATCCTTGACCTTTCTAGAACCAGAAAAATGCTGGCTGATGTGTAACATAGTAGAAAGAGCCTAAGTCTTAGAATCAGACAAATCTGGATTAAAATCCAGTCCTACATTTGTTTGTTGTGGGATCTTGAGTAAATTGATTAATAATTTCTGTAAGCTTCAGATCCCTCATCTATGAAAGGGGAATAATAAAAGTAGACTTACATTGGACTACAAGAATTAAGAAAAAATAAACACAAGACAAAAATCCTAAAATAAATAATAAAGTGAGATTAGTAACACATAAAAAGATAATACATCATGGTCATATGGGATTTATTTCAGGAATATACAGCTGGCTTAACACATCAAAAATCATTTAGTGTAGTTTAACATGTTTATATAAAGAACAAAAGCTTTATGATCACTTCAATATATGTAGAGAAAAACGTTTGATAGAATTCAACTCCTGTATATAATACAAATATTTATCCCATATTTCTAGTAATCCCTAATTCCTGCTCTCATATTGCTGCTCGCCCACTCAATGAGTCAACAGCGTTCACTGCTTTACTACAAAAGTAGGATACAATCAGGTTGAGGTGAGTCACTGTTTGGACTTGAGTTTTAAAAATGATTAATGGGAAAATATAATAAAAATAAAATTAAAAATTTGTTTTCATTTGCTTGTTTTATTTTTCTTCTAAACAAACAAACAAAATCATAGATTCAGAAAGGGACAGATTTGACATGAGCAAGTTCCTGTCCCATAGGAAGTAGAAATTTTTTTCTGGTGCATGCAGGAGGCTGAAGCCAGGGGTGAAGTGGGGAGAGGAAGGTAGAATTTAGGGGATTCAGTTTTAAAACCTTGGCAAGGCATTGAGGAAGGTGGGTAAAAATTCTCTGCTAGGTCTGCAGGGACTCTAACACACAGGGGCTGCTATTCTGCTTCTTCGGATGTAATCCTGGGCAGACTGGAAGGCTTTTAGGGACGTTTCGGGTCCAGTATGATCTAGGAGGGTTTGAGAAACGATGGCTGAGGGAAATGTGTCTATGTATGAACTGAGAACAGGCTAGCAAAAATCCCACACCTGTGAAGTGTAACAAAAGCTGCCCAGACTTCCTTTGCCTCCAGAGAAGTAGTACCGAGAAGCTAGGATGTTAGAACCGGCCTGAGAATTGAGTAAGGAAGCTGTAGAATATATGGACCTTCTTCCTGCCTGCAGAAAGGGTTATTCCTGACTACTCTCCACAATGGGGTCAGTTTACAGCAGGCATTGCCCACGTGAGGGAAACCTGGGGTTGTCCAGCTGTGCTGATGCCTGGGAATTCACTGCCTCTGGATAGAGTCCATTGAAATGTACTACCTTCTCTTGCTAGTGTCAATGGATGCAAGGTCCACATGCAGTTGTCCTTTCAAAGTTCCTCTCTATAAAATACTTTACTCCTCAAATTTCCTGTTACATGCGAATGTGAGATGTCCCATTTCACTTCGTATTTTCTTTAGTCTTAGGTCTGCTGTCTGCCACTGGGTGACCCGGCTTCTACGCTGCAGTATTTCTAATACGTGAGGACAGCCTTAGTATTTTTCTTACACATCCTTCAATTATGTACCCTTTGACTTTGTTTCTAGGTGTCGTCTTCAATGTCCCTCACTTCATCTTTTGTTCATAAGTAGAAAAAATACTTCCTGTGTGATCAGCACCAAGCACAGGGGGACTGTAATTTCTTTTTTTTTTGGATACTACACTTCCAGTACTATAGTCTAAGATTAAATTAGGTGTTTTGATGTCACAATATTGACTCATATTGAGCTTACTGTCAGCCTTTGTCTAGGCCTTTTGTACATAAATGGCAATTACTTACTATCTTAATCATCATGTACTTGTGTATTTGACTTTTAGAGTCTCAGTGGATTGTTTACATTTATCGTCATTAAATTTCATCATGGTAATTTGGCCTGTCTTACAAGGCTGCTGAGATGTTTGATTCTATTGTCCTCAGAAGCATCCTCCTAATTTGATTTGATAATCTTGTCTTCTGGATTTTTTTTCTAGTGATTGATTAAAAAAATTGACCAGCAAAGAATCAAACAGACATATTTCTAATCCATTTGGATTTAAATGTGTTCATTAACAATGTAAATGTGGTCATTTATTTATTCATCCTCCCATATTATCATACCATGTTAACAATACAGCACGAGAGACATAATTGCTAACTTGGTGGAATATCATTAAGCATATTGCCTCTCTCCCAATCTTATGGTATTTTTAAAATAGGATTGTTTTAAATAGATTTTTTTCCCGATGAATACAGGAACTACCACTTTTTAATACTTTTTAAAAATACAAGTAACTACTAATTTCTTTTCTTGTCTTTCTTTGTTTTACACAGTCTATATTTGTGCCCAAAGATGCTCTATGCCCTATTAGTTCTTCTCTGTTTTGGAAAATTAGGATATCTAATGTGTACATGTCAAGTAAAAAAGTAAAAATATGATATATATAAATATTTTTCAGGAATGCAAAACCTTGAAGAAGGCTTAAAAGACAGAAGTATCTAGAATTCTGATTTTCAATAGTTGTTTTTTCACTTATTTTTATCCACAGATGCATTCACACTCACATCCATATCTCATCACGAAATTGCCCCTTCCACGTTGATAGTTCATCTTTATCAAAGTTCATTCAGAGTGGCCAGTTGTTGTCACAGTGGAACAGTTGGAAGCTTCAGTGGTAGTGTCAATGGATGCATGGTCCACCTGAAGGGCTTCCTTTCAGGGCTCCTCTCTATAAAATACTTTACTCCGCAAATTCACTATCACGTGAAATGTGAGATGTTTGAATTTCACTTTATATCTTCTTTCCTCAATTGTTTTTCATTTTTTCCCAGACAAGCTTTAGTGAAATTAAAGACATATAACTTTTGATTGTGATAGACTTGGGTTCAAATCCTGGCTTTTAATCTACTAGATGATTGACCTTGGCGAATTATTTAACTTTGCTGAGCTCTTTTACTCATCTTTGATAGTAATACTGATTTTAGGGTTTTTGTAATGATAAAGTGAGATAATGTATGCAAAGTATCTAGCAGAGTTGGGGGTACATATTGGGGGCTAAATAATTATTAGTTTCCTTTCTCTTCCCTCTCATAGCAAATTTATAACTTCAACTTTCTTTTCTAATTAGACCATCAGCATTAGTTCAATTATAGATTTACTCATATTAATCATACTTTATAATTGTCATTGTGCTTTACTAATAGGACTAATAAAATTCCTCATATAAATTAATTTCAAAATCAGTGTTCCAATTAACCATGTAAATCTACCACTACCTAGTCAATGTTAATGGCTCAGCTCTGGAAAACTCACACGGATTGACGATTACCAGTCAAGTTCAAAGGAAAGATTGTACTGCCTTCTCAGTGGGCACAATCAGGCGCAGAGCGCTTAGTCAGTTTTACTGCTCCTATGGAGCAATGAGAGCTTTGACTATGCAATTTGGTTAAAATTCTTTTTTCCCCCATTCTTCCTCTCCTCTGGCAACCTTTTATATTTCATACCCTCTCATATAAGCTTTTTCTTTTCTTATTGATTTAATAACATTATTTTCTAACTCACTGTTAAAGCAGTAATCATAAAATTCCCATAATTATAACTTTCATAATGGGTATATAAACTGGCACTTAAACTGGTACCACATATTTGATGACTTGAAATTCAAATTTTGCAAATATCATAACTCAAAAATAGCATTTATTAATTGCTTTTTACAGAACAACATTCATTCCATAATGGTGGGAACAAGGTTACGGAGGCAGATCACAGATGAATGGTGAAGGGCTCTGAATACCGGGCTAAGGAGATGATATTTTATTTTCCATACAATGAAAAATAATCAAAACTTTGAAGAAAATTTTGTGGCATGCGTAAAGGTGTTTTGGGAAGATTTAATCCTTCACTAGGATCAAGGTAGGGAATTGGGGGCAGTTAGGCTGAAGATCTTGCCTCAGTGGAAGAAATGGGTTGGAAAGAAACTGATAAATGTGAATGGGGTTGCGAAAAGGAATTTCATTCATGCACTTACTAGTTCAGTTTTTTGAGAAACAATTATTGAGTTCCTAGAATGATCCTGGTGTTACGATTGGCACTGAGGATACCCCAATGGTTAAGCCATGGTCCTTGCCTTGTTTTAGAGTTATGTGAAGTGGAGGTATTATAAGTGTCTTAACAGAGGTTGAGACAGAAGCCATTACGGGAACACATGAGAGGGCCCTAAGCCTGCAGCATTGCTCATAAGTTGGTCTAAATATTTTTGTTAAAACTTTGTTTGAACCTGAAGTTTTAAACCATTTTTTGTTTCCAGAATTATGAGAAAATTTTAGTAAAATTGTGTGCACTCTATGCCTTTGCATCAGCAGATTTGAAATGAAAACAATAGTATCTAGCAGATACCATTTTAAAAGTACCCTCCTAGTACACAATACACAACCACCTCTCACTGTGGTAGCATTGTTCTGAGAATGTCTGTGTGGGTGTTGTTTCATTTGTATCTCAATGTCTCCACGGTCTAGCAGAATGCCTGGCACATAGTAGATGCCCACAGAATGCCTATTGAAATGTCATCACTGAGTCAGTGCAACAATTGCCTGTTGTCATTCGTTGTTTTTCTTCTCTCCACATATTGAATAATGATATGTTTAAAAGAAACTTTTATGATTTAAAAATCTATCAGCAACTCTACTGCCTTATTTAATTCTGCCCACCTTGGCCAAGGCTCAGGCCTTGAAAAACAAACCAGACCTTTTTATATTTCCTTATATTTTGTTCATGTACCTCAGTTGCAAAATATTGGTCCCTGGCCAGCATTCATATGACGGCTTCCCATATGAATGTTAAACAGGCAAGATGATGCTCTATAATTACAGTGCTTGAAATGATTGGAAATAAATTGGCACTCCAATTAAGATGCATGAAAGAGGCGCCAGTATATCACAGTCAGTCCATTAATTTCTAAAGTGGTTCAAGCCATCTAACTATTTCGGTGACATTCCTTATTCACAGCTGTAATGAATCACTATGAATTGTGGTGCCTCCAAATTAATAAGCTGAAGGACAATTTTTTTTTACCTAAAATATCCCAGGTTATTTTCTCCTAAGGGAGAAAAAAAAAAGACAGACAAGGAGCCAGGGACATGCTATTGAATTCTGTAATTCTGTATATAGGATTTGGAATAACTGGAACAATAGGATTTTGATAGGCTTTATTTTTATTCTTTCTTTTAGAAAGAATGTGAACATTTTCCCCCTCAATATACATAAACTAAAACCATAAACTTTCTGAAGCTGTCAAAACTAAATTAGAAAGGTAGCATTCTTCAGTGTTTCAGTTTTGGTCTTTGTATGGCTGTCCATTTGAGTTGGTTGGACCTAAAATACCATCTTGCACATAACAGCATCCTAAGAAATATCCTAAATGCTTCTAAAAATATCTCTTTAATGGACATTAAACTATACTTGACTTTTAGGTTGAAATTACCATCTACATACTTTCAGAAGTTTCTCTAGATAACTGATTGACTGACTGCTGTCCATGAGTTTCACTAAAACATGAACTTTGTTTGATTCTAGAACTCACCTTTATTGATACCGTCTTTTCAGGTTAGAGTGGCAAGAATCTAGGGGCATGCTCAATCCAACTGGTAAAATAAGCAAATCTGTAAGGGCCAATAGACACTAAGCTCTTCCATTGTGTGATAGATTCCTTAAGTGTGGGAGCTATGCCTTATTCATACTTGGTGCAGGTACTTGGCATGCGGAAAACGTTGAATAGATATCTACTGAGTGAATGTTATTGACTATGGCCAAATATAATTTAATTATCTATGATTTTAAAATATATGGAAAGAAAGTAGAAGAATATTTTGGAGAAAAAATGATATGACAAGTTCAGATTGAATATTTTGTTTTCTAAAATTAAGTGTGTATCATGTAAAATATACATGAAATTGTTGTTATAAAAATAAAATATTGTAGGTAAGAATAAAGTCTGCTGGTATCATTTATATAAGAGGTAGTTTTTCATGGTGAAAATCTATTGTAGAAATTCTTATTTTGCTATAGAACTTGTGGAACTTTTTTTTTTATCAATAGTCTTCTAAAGACATTTATTCTTTTTTTAGCATTTGTTATACAAAATTTCACACTTATACATAAGTAAAGAAAATATGCTGTGACCCTCCATAGGTCCATCAACCATTTCAAAAGTCATTGATTCATGGTCAGCACAGTTTCATTCATTTCCCCATCCCCTTTTTGCCTTCCATCATTGTATTATTTTGAAATACTTCCTAACATTATATTATTTCATCTATGGATAGTTAAGCATGAGTCTCTCTAAGACAAGAACTTTTAAAACATAACCACAATACTATTATTACACAAAAAATTAACAATGCCTTAAAATCATTATATGTAGTCAGTGTTCATATTTCTCAGATGCTCATATTTCTTTTCTTTTCTTCCTTTTTCAAGTTGATTTGTTTGAACTAGAATTCAAAGAAAGTCCACATTTCTGAGACATCTGTTCTGCTTGGTGCTTACTCTTGGTATCTTCCCTCTCTCTCTATTCCCTTCTCTCCCTCCATCCTTCCCTCTCTTCCCAGCTAACCTATTTTCCTTCCCTCCACCATTTACTATTGGGCAGGTGACCAATATATGAGAGGTTTCAGATACCCAAAGATAAATAGAATATAGATCTCTTACCTTAAGCTCTGGGGTCTGGATTCCTATAAGGGTATCTCCTCCCGCTGGTTCATCCACTAGTCCCAAATACTTTCAAGATCATGAGTTTATATTTAGTCTATTCCTCTTGCCCAGAAGTTTTTGCCTCCATGGACCTGTCTGTTCTTTTCAACCTTTGAGGCCCATTTCAAAGGTCACTTGCTTTAGGAAGACTTCGTTGATTCTCTAACTAAAGTTCATTTGTTTCCTTTTGCATAGCTATTTGAATATGCCGTAATTTAGCCCTTGTATAAGTTTGTCTTGTTTTAACATTATTTGTGTGTCTTCATTTCCATCATTAGACTGAAAAATTCTTGAGTGCAAAGTGTGAATCTTTCCCATATTATTTAAACCTGTGTTAGGGTTTACTACATGTTAATCATACCAACAAAAATACTTTCAATCTGTCTTTGTACCAAACAATGTGCGGCCTCAAAGAAGAAGTGTAGCACCTACCATGGGGTCTTGCACCTAATGGGGGTTTGAATGTTTGTAGAATTGGAATAAATCAGATGACACATTTCAGAAGCTGTACGTTGTTTTCAAACTAAAACTATAGTATAGTACAGTAGTCAGTTTTAGAATGTAACATTTTTATTTAGGGTTTGCTAAGGATAACTTCCAATAAGAAAGAAAACTGTCTTAATGAAAGTGTAGCTAATTTGGTCAAAATGGCCAAAATAAGTGAAATAAGCAATTAAAACTTTCTTTGCTTTTTCATAGCATCACCCTCCACCCCTCACTTTGCTGTGACTCTTCCAGATGAGTGGCTATACCTGAACCATTACCTAGCTCAGTGCCCAGCATAAAGTAGGTGTTAAATAAATGTTTCGTAAACTACCAAACTGTGAAAAATAAGAATAATGAAAATATTGAAGAGACCAGAGAAGTCTAAGGAATTTACTGCTATTATACAGACCCTGATTTTTTTTTGAGGAAGATCAGCCCTGAGCTAACATCTGCTGCCAATCCTCCTCTTTTTGCTGAGGAAGACTAGCCCTGAGCTAACATCCATGCCCATCTTCCTCTACTTTGTATGTGGGACGCCTACCACAGCATGACTTGCCAAGCAGTGCCATGTCTGCACCCGGCATCTGAACTGGCAGACCCCTGGCCAACAAAGCGGAACATGTGCACTTAACCGCTGTGCTACCGGGCTGGCCCCAGACCCTGATTTTTTATTTGAGGCAAAACATATGAAGCCATTTAATATAAAGAAAGATTTAAATCAGTAGGGTTTTCTTCTAACAACTACATCTTCAAAAGACCAAGATGGAAAAGGGAAAGCTCATGAAGGACGTTTATGTTCTTTAAAGATTCATTCCATTTCGGAGTTTGATGGACTATGGAGTGTATATGCCATGTTTTACAGCCCAAGACCACGTTTCTGATGGGGCCATTTCCCTGGGAAATTTTGATGGATTTGTTAAATTGTAGCTGAAGCAATCATGCAAAGGGAAAACAAAAAGGGCCAATGTCACTTTTTGGCCATGTATCTCATTTTTTAAAATAGACCACACATTTCTAAAGATAGTGTGGAACTTATATGGGGAGATTTGAGAGGCAGTCCCAGCTACACGCGTCACTAGTTTCCTGATCTTGAATATTCCTGGTAGTTAACACTCTTGAGCTCTGAACTAGTACTTTATATCTTATTTAATCCTCGTTAAAATCCTATGAGATAGGTATTATTATTATCCTAATTTTGTAGATGAGGAAACTGAAACTTACTTAAGGCACTTGCCTAGGTTCACAGTAATAAGTAATAAACCCAGGGCTCTAACACAGTTAATCTCATTCTGAAGTCCATATTCTGACCGTGATACATCAAGAGAGGGCCTGTGTTGGAATCGCTGATCACTAAGGGCCATCTACCTACTTGCTATGTGTCTCTGAATTATTTTTAAATTTTCCCTTGATGTTCAGGTGTGTTGATGCACGTGATAGGTGTTATGGACTCTCTGGAATCCACGACTTCAGTCCACATAATATTAGAAAGACATCCTTTCTACCCGAGATGTGATTAGAATGCAGTTATCAAAGGGTGACAGTTTCTCTGATTCAAAAAAATAGGTGGGTGACAGGTTTTGCCAAATGAATGTGGGTATCTCATTTTGGATGAAAAAGGTAACAAGGCATTAATAGAAATCTTCAGAAATGCTTGAAAAGAAAGAAAAAAGAATCAGTCCAAGATCAAAGGAGAAATCAAATACATTTTAGGGTGAGGGGAGAGGAGTGGGTGCTATTTATGCCAGGGGAGGATGGTTTGGAGCGGGACGTAGTAGATAGAAGCCATCAAGTTGTGTGCATTTGTGTTTTGGACTTTGCCAAGATTTCTATCTCCCGGGCTATAATAACCAGCTTCAGGTGTTTGAAGGGCTGTCACAAGGAAAAGGGACTTTACCTTTTCGTGTTTCTCCTGACTCGATGAAAGGAAGCACTTTCTGAACATTTGTGCTCTCTGAAATTGAGACAAGCTCCCTTTGGAAGGGGATGGGTGACCTGTTCCTGGTTGTTTGAAAATAAGCTACAGGGATGCTGCAGAGGGAGCTGAAACTTCAGGAAAGGGGTTAAGGACCAGACAAGATCCTAAGTCTAATAAAATTTTGTGATTCTTTGTCAGAGGATGCCCTTTGCTTAATAAATCTTGTACTCTGAAAAAATAGATATAATGACTTCTTTCACTTTGGGGTTGAAGTTTTAAAACGTTTTTACTTGAATTTGGTTCAGTTTAAGACTCCTATTTCTGAAGAAGTTTGCTCTTCTCTGACTAAATATTGATTACCTCTTCTTTCTACCTTCTTTGGGTTTTGACCATTACAATTCTCTCAACAATATTAACAAAATTCTTATTGAGAATTGACAATCTTTTTTGCTAGTGGTTGAAAGGATGTAGTGGTGAAAATGACACAGTTCATGTAGCCTGCAGGTTAGAAAAGTACAATTCTAATAGTTCTGTAAAATCCCCATCTCAGAATATGATGATTTAACATGTATATTGAACCAAACCAGGTCTGCAGTGACTCAAGAAGCCTGTAGAGGAGCAAGAGCTTCTGGCGTCTTTATTTCATCAACTTTCTCTTCTGCCTCCCACCACCCTCCCCACATCCCCTTATTGGGCTGGTCTGGTCCTCCAGAGTTAGAGGGGATTGGGAGGGGGACACAGGTAAGGCCAGAAAGTTTTACCTGATTTGCGTAATTATAGAATTGTATCAATGAAGGTAGCAGTCTGAGTCTAATCAAGAGATAGAAACTACACAGTAGGTTGAACAGGGGAAATTAAATACAAAGAATTATTAAGTATGATACAAGCCTAACTATAAGGTATAAGGAAACTATAGGGTACCCTAGGGCTGAGGGAGAGTATGGAATGAAGGACAGCTTGGAAGGGGTCTAGGCCTTCTTGCAGGCGAAGGAATGTTTCAGCCTACCAGATAGCAGAGAAGTTTTCTGTTTTGGCCAGTCTGGAGCTGATGGGGAGTCCCTGGCAGTAATAGGCAACCTTCTGGAGTGCAAGCAGGATGGCAGGAGATCAGCAAGAGGGCTGTGGGCTTATAGTGGGAAACCCAGTGCAGATGTAGGCAGGAGGCCTTTAGGCGTGTGGGCTGAGTGGGGCTCTGGCTTCCAGGTGGAGAGGGCTGCGGAAGACTGGTGAAGCTACAAGGTCACAGAGGACTGCATTCTGGGTTCACTGCTCTACTAGATGACCTCACACCCATACCTCCCACCCCTGACCCTTGGTGGAAACTGCAGGACAGCCTCTTCCTCCTGCAATGTCCTTCCAGCACCCTGTACTGAGAAAGCTTAACACTTCTCCCTTTAAAGGAGAAATGCTTCAAGGGATTTTGTTGTTCATCACAGAGCAGATATTGAAGGGTGCATTCAGGGCTAAAAGGCAGGGAAAAAACTGATAACTGACACAGTGACCGTGAAATATAGAAGATGCTAAAATACTGATTTTCTTTTTTCTCATAATGTGCGTTATTTAGAGAGTCCCACCTGCTGTCTCTTGCCTCTTCACGCTGGTTGGTTATGACTCTCCTGTTGGCCCTCTCCCTTTCAGCATTTCACTGCCCTCCTGTATCACTTCTCTCCTCCAGCTTCAGTGGGGATGCCCAAGCCTGCCTCTCATCTAATACCTTTGGTCCCACTTTCAGGGGAATCCCTGATCTTACACTTCAGGGGAAATGTAGATCCTCTTTTAGCCACCACCTCACCTGTTCTGACTTTCCAGGCCCGAGTCAGGTACCAATCCCGAAGTCCTTCAAGTTCCAGAATAACTGTCAAGCCCTCTGTCATGTAGCCCCCTCATTTTGGAGAAGCATCCTCCTTCCCATCCTTGTAGTCCTCCACCCACCCTTGCCCCAACACACACAGCACACTGACAACGCTCTCCAAACATTCACTTGCTTGCTATTGTTCCCTTCAATCTTCCCACGCTGCAGCTTGGATGGGCATGATGGCTGAATGCTAGCAGAAGCGATATCATAATCTCGTAGCATGTCCTGCCTCTGGAGTCTACCGTCTCCCCAAGAGGTGTGTGCAGAAGCTTAGCCTTGAGCTGTTGGCTATCTTTGAGGTCTTAGGCAATAATCGAATGAAGGAAAAGTCACATTTTAACAATTTGATAAAAGATACCATTTCCATATGCCCTCATTGTCACTGTTCTCACCTTCCTGTCACTGTGGTTGTAGGTTCCAATTATTTTCTTCTCACAAATCTCCAGATGGGGCCCATTGCTTTATCAACTCTAATACCCGAACATTTCCTTCACATTTTAGGAGTGATTCTACTCTGTCTGTTTTTAAATTTATGACACCATAAGCTCAGTTTTTTCCCCTTAAACTTTCCCTTGAAGAGATCAATCACCGCCCACTTGATCCTCCCAGAGGACAGTAACCACAGATGCATCAGAGAACATGATCAATGACAATACAGAGTACCTTCTGCCAACCGGCCCAGGCAAATTTCCCACAGCTTCCATTGGGGAGACGTCCAATATACAGATTACCTTCAAGGTCCCTGGAACAATTCCCTTAACCCTCCCTTGTGTATCTTGTTATGCAGGTGAGGGGTAAATGCTGGCAGGCTGACTTCATGCTGGCAGGACAAGTTTCAGTGTGTCCTATCACCTCACTTTAGGGTACGGGGTGCTTGGCATTCTCGAGTGTTTTCCTCTTTTCCAAGTGACTGGAGCAGTTCTCAGTTGTTTTCATAGTGGTAAAATAATGACTACTGATTTAGAAATTTTTAATAACAAAATTTTTATGTTACATTCACGGAGAGCTGGATGACCATATTGCTAAACGGGCTGCAGGACATTTGAATACCAGAGAAGGACTCTCTGGTCATCACAGAGACAGTTATTTACATTTTATGCTCGGCACATGGCTGGTCAGTTGACGGCACTGGAGCTGTCTCGCCATCTGTGGCTTGACTCAAAAACCTATTTGGAGGCTTATGTTGCGATCCCATACCACCCACACAGTAGAGGCCTTGCTGTGTTTGCCAAATTTGTGCCTTGGATTTTATTACAACTTCCACAATGGGGATTAAGAAATGTTGATCATTCCAAGCAGGAAAAACAAAAGGTTTTGTTGAGTCTATGATTAAAACTTCCTGTATCACCTCCCCATCTAATGTACCATTTGCCTAGAACAAGAGAGTCTAATTTCTCTGACAAAAACATGGTGTTTTTCAGTCACCATTTGAAGAGAAAGAAAGTAAAACTTTTAATATTTTCTTTATTGGGGAATCTGAGTAGCCAAAAAATAGTATGAAGATCCAGAAATGGGATGAAAATACAAGAACTGAGACAAAGGTCATTAGACTTCACAATTTCGATACAGGCTGATTTTAAATGAAAGGCACATATCCAAAATATCTTTCTCATAAAAAAACAGAAGCCTCTGGACTTTCAGAAGGGAGGGCATTACCTTGGTTCATTCGTCATTGCCCACAGTCTGGCCTGCAGTTTCCTTTATTCGAATTGGGTGTTCTTGTATATTTGTACACTGTCTTGCTTCTTATTGAACAATCTCGGAATTTCTTCCCATTCTCTTCTCCCTTATACTCCTCTTTATATTGCAACAGCCAGCTCTGACAGCCCCTCTTCTGTGAAGCCCAACTCTGTGTCCCAGGCAGAGGTCAATGATCTAGCTTCTCCCTCTACTCTGACAAAACCCTTTTCATTCTTTTGTTTTAGAACCTGCTATGTTGACCAATTATCTATCTATCTATCTATCTATCTACCTACCTACCTACCTACCTATCATAGTCTATCATCTATTTATCATCTCTTTCTTACTTATTGAAATGTCAGACTTGTATTTGATTTATCTTCTTGCCCCGCAGTGTGAGGTACACAGTAGGTACTCAAATAACTGAGTAATGAAAGGATTTCTGAGCAATGAATCAGTTCTGAACACTGAATATTTTGAAAGGAAGTGGTTGGTTGTTTTTTCTTTAGCCTTTGTGGTTTCATTAACCAAACAGTTGGTTCTGGCTGCTGTTAAGCTCTTTGAAGCAGGCACAAGAGACTTCAAAACAGTGCTGTGTACACAGAGCACAGATGCTCCTCAGTGTTTTTTAGCTCAAGTCCCTTCTTTTCAAGGCCACAGACTTTTGCCAAGTTAGGAGGAAGCCAACAAAACAGGAGGCAAGGCATGTGTCCACTCTGTAGCAGATTCCCTGATTCATGTGGTCAAGCAAAAACAAATATCTTCAGTATCTACTGTTTACCAGGCACTGGGCAAAGAGTCCACCTGAATGAATCATGTGGTGGGACTTTGCCATCATTGTGGAAGTAGCTACAGGGGCGGCATGGGGAGGGCTAAGACAGTGGTGCTTGTTTATAGTGAGTGATTGGGCTGGGGGTGGATTGATTTGGATATCTCTGTGAGCAGGAGCTGAAGTAAAGAAAGCATTCCTTCTTCTGCCATTTCCTTAATTCAGATCCTCTTCCTCTCTTCAAAGACTTATCTTTATGTCTCTACGCTCACTTTGTTTATACCATCTTGCACACAGGATTGTATTTCTGATCACACATTGTCCTGATGAACACTTTCAATGACTTTCCATCAGCTTCCTTAGCATGACTCATAGAACTTTCTATTATTTGGTCTCTTGCCTCTTCAGCCTCATCTCTGCCACTCTCTGCCTTGTGTATTAATTGATAATTTTTGTGTCTATTTCTATTTGTTCATAAATACCTTAAGTGCAGAGACTGTATCTCATTTATCTTTTTCTCCTTAGGTACAAGGATAATGTCTGATATATAGTAGAAGCTCAATGAATGTAAGCACATTGGTTCATTGAGGTCAGGGGCCCTGCCTTGTACATTTCTACTTCTAGCTCTTACCATACTTCCTAGCATCTTGTGAGTGTTTAAGCAATTTTGTTTAAATGACTTGAACTGAAATGGGACTTTCCTGAGGAATAACTCTTTGTTAAATAATTAATTACTTACTTTTTCTGAATGTGATACCTGTCCTCCATTGCTTCTCCCAGTCATCTTCAGTGTGTGGCAAACTCACTCCACCAGCAGATCCCCAGGCGTGATCTTCCTTGCCCCCTCTCAAGTAAGGTCAACATTTGTTTCCTAGATTTACATTTTTTGTTTGATATCTAACTATTCTAACCATGAGTTTGAAAGTTCAATTCAGATTAATTAAATTTGATAGCCATGTATTCATGAATTAAATACCTAATATTATGTTGAACCCTAGAGAATTTCTAATATTGGACCATTCTTGACTTACAAAAATGGTAACTTTATATGATGGGTAAAGAGAATTTGGTTATTCTTAAACTTTCTATCTCTGCTCTCCTGGTAAGCTGATAAGGGTAGAAAGTCACCAACATTGCTTGTGATAAAAATGATTCAGTACTGCAATTAATATTGAAGGAATTATTGTGGATTCCACATATAAGTAAGATCATGCAGTATCCATCTTTTTGTGCCTGGCCTTTTTCACTTAGTATAATGTCCTTCAGTCCATTCGTCTTGTTGCAAATAGCAGGATTTTCTTCTGTTTTAAGGATGGATTATATTCCATTGAATGTAAATACCACATTTTCTTTATCTGTTCATCCACTGAGGGACATTTAGGTTGTTTCTGTAACTTGGCTATTGTGAATACTACTACAGTGAACATGGGAGTACAGATATCTCTTTTAGATTCTGATTTCAGTTCTCTTGGATATATTCCTAGAACTGGATTGCTGGATCAAATGATAACTTTATTTTTAATTTTTTTTTAGGAATCTCTATATTGATTTCCATAGCGACTGCCCTAATTTACAATACCACCAAGTGTAGAAGGGTTCCCTTTTCTCCACATCCTTGACAATGCTGTTGTCCTTTATTTTCTTGATAATAGCCATCCTGATAGATGTGAGGTGATATCTCATTGTGGTTTTGGTTTGCATTTCCCTGCTGATTAGTGCTGTTGAATACCTTTTCACACACATGTTGGCAATTTGTATGTCTTCTTTAGAGAAATGTCTATTCAGGTCCTTTGCTCATTTTTAAAGTCAGGTTATTTTTTTGCTATTGACTTGTAGGAGTTATTTATATTTTTGATTTCTTAAGCTCTTACTAGATATATGATCTGTAAATATTTTCTCCCATTTCATAGCTTACCTTTTCATTTTGTTTACTGTTTTATTTGCTGTTCACAAGCTTTTTAGTTTGATGTAGTCCCACTTGTCTATTTTTGCTTTTGTTGCCTGTGCTTTTGATGTCATATGCAAGAAGTCATTCTCCAGAACAATGTCTAGAAGTATTTTCTCTATGTTTTCTCCTAAGAGTTTTACTGTTTCAGGTTTCATTTTTAAGTCTTTAATCCATTGTGAGTTGGTTTTTGTGTATGTTGTGAGAGAAGGGTCTGATTTCATTCTTTCACATGTGGATATCCAGTTTTCCCAACATCGTTTCTTGAAGAGACTATCTTTTCCTTATTGTGTATTCTTGGCACCTGTGTTGAAGATCAGTTGACTGTATATCCATGGGTTTATTTCTGGGCTCTCTATTCTATTCCATTAGTATACATATCTGTTTTAGGTCAGTACCATACTGTTTTGACTACTGTAGCTTGAATATTTTTTGAAAATCAGGAAGTGTGATAACTCCAGCTTCGTTCTTCTTGCTCAAAGTTGCTTTGGCTATTTGGGGTCTTTTGTGGTTCCAAATGAATTTCAGCATTGTTTTTTCTACTTCTGTAGCAAATGCCATTGAGATTTTGATAGGGATTGTGTTGAGTCTATAGATCCAACATCACCAAACACATAGAAACAGAGAGTAGAATGGTGGCTGCCAGGGTCTGAGGGGAGGCAGAAATGGGGAGGTTCTGGTCAAAGGGTACAAAGTGTCAGTTATGCGAGATAAATAAGTTCTGGAAATCTACTATACAACATAGGGCTTGTGATTAACAATAATATATTGTACATTTAAAAATTTGCTAAGAGTGTAGATCTTATATTATGTGTTCTTACCACTAAAGGAAAAAAAATACAAAGAGGGCAGGAGGAAAATTTGGAGGTGACAGATAAATTTATGGCATTGATTGTGATGATGGTTTCATGGGTACATACTTATCTCTAACCACATCAAGTTGTATACATTAGATATTTATGATTTTTTATATGTCAATCTTACTTCAATAAAGTTGTTTAAAAACAAAGATTTAAGAAACTATGTATGAATAATAAATTATGTGAATGCCATACCTTAGACTTCCTGGGTGTAGTGACTCTTGTAACTGTCATGTCGATTAGGGGGAACCTGGCAGCGGTGCTTACAGATATGTTACAATAGCTACTGACTTCTGTGGGAAGCGAGGCTTCTGAGGTACTTTGGTTCCCACAATGTCTGTGATAAATAGCATCTAAAATGGATCCCAATGATGTCTTATTCCTGGTATTCGCGCCTTGTGTAATTACTTCCCCTTAAGTGTGGGTTGGACCTAGTAAGTCACTTCTAACAAATAGAATATAAGAAAAGTAATGAAATGTCAATTCTAATATTAGGTTATAATAAGACCCTGGCTTCCCTCTTGTTCATCCTCTCTTGCTTTCTTGCAAGAAGCTATGCTTGCTTGCTTGCAAGATGGAAGCCTGATGCTACGCTGTGAGCTCTTCTCCTATGGCGAGATCCACATAGCTGGGAACTGAGGGAGGCATCTGGCCAATAGCCCTAAAAGGACTGAAGCCCTCAGTGCAAAAGCCTGTGAGGAACTGAACTCTGCAAATTACCAACGCAGTCTGCTTGTAAGTGAATCTTCGCCAAGTCAAGTCTGAGATGACTGCATTACGGCCTTGATTACAGCCTTGTGAGAAATCCTGAGCCAGAAGACACAGCTAAATTGTACCCAGATTCCTGACCTACAGAAATAGTGAGATTTAAAAAGAGGGTTTGTTGCGGTTTTTTGTTTTTTTTTTTCATTTTTTTAAGGAAGATTAGCTCGCCAATCCTCCTCTTTTTTTGCTGAGGAAGACTGGCCCTGACCTAATATCCATGCCCATCTTCCTCTACTTTATATGTGGGAGTTCTGCCACAGCATGGCTTTCCAAGTAGTGCATAGGTCCACACCCGGGCTCTGAACCAGTGAACTCTGGGCTGCTGAAGCGGAAGGTGCGAACTTAATCACTGCACCACCAGGCCCGCCCCAGAGTTTGTTGTTTAAGCCAGCAAATTTTGGAGGCAATTTGTTATATATCAATAATCAATAGCTAACTGATAAACCTGTCTGATGTGAGTTCATCTCCTTGATCTGAGCAGTCACCTGAGAAATAGATACCTCCCAGAGAGCTATTTACGGAGGTGCTAAACTGCTATAAGGATTCCTGCTTTAAGAGGAATGCTTGATCTTGCCCTCCTGGCAAGTGGTGATTTCTGCTCCATATCCTACAGATGCCAAAATATATGTAGCCTATGGTAGTCTTGTGAATCATAATTTTAGCTCTACTATGAAGATCTGTAATGATAGTTTGAGGCATGCAGTTAAAGGTAATATATTCCAGATACTGACTAAAAACTGGAAATAGAATTACAGAGACACTCTATGGTCGCAAGGAAAATAGACATGTAAGCAAGTAAAATATGAAATTAGATGTTATAATTTATTAAGTGCCTATAAGTATCTCAGGTTTAGTTCTTAGAACTTGAGAGGACACCTGGTACATATATTATCCCTATAGTTACTACGAGGTAGATATTATCACTATTTGGCAGATTGGAAAATTGAACCCAAGAGAAATTAGTTGATTGAATCATTATCACAAACCTAAAAGGTGGCATATCTGGGATTGAATCCTAGATCTTCTTGAATTAAGAGTCTGTCCATTTTAAGAACCACACATTAAGCACTGAGATGTCGTGGAGGATAAAGATACTCACTCAGTATGTATGGTCGGCCGGTAGGTTGGAGTGAGCTCTGAAGCAAGAAGAGTTTGTCAAGTTGACAACACAGGATCTTCCCCAGCTGGAGACTAGCACAGCCATGACTGTGACTGTAGTGTTTTTGGAGAGCTATACTTCATCTCTTCATGGGCCAAGGGTGGCAAATACTATGTCTTTCTCTTCATATCCCCATGTGTTACTTGAGAGTGTATTAACTTAAATACCTGTCAACCTTAGCAATATTTGCCACGTTTCTTCTGGGAACCTTTCATTCTGCCTTCGGTTTCTACAACACTATATTTTCTTGATTGTTCTTCTGGCTCTCTCTTCCTCAGAATTGCTTTTATGTTACACTGGTAAAATATATATCACATAAGAATTGCCATTTTTAACCATTTTAAATGTACAATTCAGTGGCTAGTAATTACATTAATGATGTTTCGCAAGCATCACTACTATCTATTTCCAAAACTTTTTTATCACTCCAAATAGAGACTCTGTACCCATTAAACAATAACTCCTCATTTCCCCCTCCCCCCAGTCTCTGCTAACCTCTAGTCTACTTTCTGTCACTATGAATTTGCCTATTTTATATATTTCATATGAGTGAAGTCATAGAATGTTTGTCCTTCTGCCTCTGGCTTATTTTACTTAGCACAATGTTTTCAAGGTTCATCTATGCCATAGCATGGATCAGAACTCCATTCCTTTCTATGAGTGAATAATATTCCATTGCACGTACGTGCCACATTTTGTTTATATATTCATTTGTTGATGGACACTTGGGTTGATTCCATCTTTTGAATTTTGTGAATAATGTTGCAATGAACGAGGGCATACAACAGTCCTTGTTTTCAATTCTTTTGGGTATGTACCTAGGAGTAGAATTGCTGGGTGATATGGTAATTCTATGTTTAATTTATTTAGAAAGCACCAAACTGCTTTCCACAGCAGCTTTACCATTTTACATCCCCACTAGCAATGTACGAGGGTTCCAGTTTCTCCACATCCTTGCCAACACTTGTTATTCATTTATTATTGTTGTAATCATCCTATTAAGTGTGCAGTGACATCTCATGGTGGTTTTGACTTGCATATCCCTCACTAAAAGTGTTGAGTATCTTTTCATGTACTTCTTTCTGATGAATTGAGTATTTTATCATTGTGGAGTGTTCATCTTTATTTCTGGTAAGATTTTTTGCTATTTGGCTTATAGCTAAATCATCTTTCTTTGGTTTGTATTTACGTGCTATATCTTCCTCTATTCTTTAACTTTCAGTCTTTTTCTATTCTTGTATTTCAGTTGTGGATATAATTTTTAATTATCTGACAATCTTTATCTTTTGTCTATAGGAAGATAGTTCCTTAATGTTTAATATAATAACAGACATATGTGGGCTTATATTTACCTTTTTTGTGCTTTCTTTTTGTTCCATCATTTCTGTAATTTTTTTCCCCTATACCATTTTGCTTCCTTTTGGGTTGGGTGAATAACTTTTATAATGTCATCTTTTCTATATATGTTACTTTCTTTTGCTGCTAAAAGAAATTACCACAAATTTAGTGGCTTAAAAAATAAATTTATTTTTGTATATTTCTGGAAGCCAGAAGTCTTAAATCAGTTTCATTGGGCTAAAGTGAAGCTGTTAGCAGGATTAATTTCTTCTGGAGCTTCTGAGGGGCGACTTTATTTTCTTGCCTTTTCCAGGCTTTGGCGGTCAGCTGTGTTCCTTGCATTTGCCCCTACTCCATGTTTGAAGCACATCATTCCAATTTCTTCTCATGTGGTCACATTACCTTCTTCTTTTCTGTAATCAAATCTCTCATGCCTACTTTTTATTAAGACACTTGTGATTACACTTAAGGCCCATCTGCATAATCCAGGATAATATCCACTCCTTGAGATCCTAAATTTAGCCATATCTGCAAAATCCCTTTTGCCATATAAGTTAACGTTCACATATTCCAGAGATTAGGGTGTATCTTTGGGGCCATTCATTCAGCACCATACTAGCCTACAATTTATACAATCTATTCCTATTCTCCACTGGTCACCCTAAAAATTACAACATGTGTCCTTCACTTATAGAATCTGAAGTTAATCTGGGGCCAGCCCCAGGGCTGAGTGGTTAAGTTTGCACACTCCGCTTTGGTGGCCCTGGGTTTTGCCGGTTCTGATCCTCGGCATGGACATGGCACTGCTCATCAAGCTGTGCTGAGGCAGCGTCCCACATAGCACAAGCAGAAGGACCTTCAACTAGAATATACAACTATGTACTGGGGGCTTTGGGCAGAAGAAGAAGAAGAAAAAAAAGAAGATTGGCACCAGATGTTAGCTCAAGTACCAATCTTTAAAAAAAAAAAATCGAAAGTTAATCAAACACTTACCCTCCTTTTGAACAACAAAGGGGCCTTAGAACACTTTAGCTTCATTTCTTTCTTTCCAACTTGTGTATTGTATTTGTGAATTTAATTATTTTATTCCATAAAACATTATAATTATTTTATATATTCAATCTTCTTTTATCTACATTTATTTATGACTTATTTCGCTCTTCGTTCTTTCTTGTAACTCAGGCCTTTCACATGAGACCATATGCCATAGAAGTTCCTTTTTGAGTGTCACGTGGGTGCCAAACTTTTAAAATATACTTGTTTGTTTGAAATGTCTTTAATTCTCCTTCATTCTTGGAAGATATTTTTATTGAATATAAAATTCTAGATGTAAATATTGCCTTTCAACATATAGAAGATACAAGTACACTGTCTTCAGGCTTCCAATGTGGCTGTTGATAAGTCAACTATCAGTCTAATCAATGCTTTTTTGAGGGTAATCTAGCTTTCTGTATTTCTGTATATCTTCTTTCATACTTTATGGGCTTCTTGAATCTAAGAAATTGTATTTTTATCTTTTTTGGAAAATCCTCAGGCACTCTCTCTTCATATATTGCCTATGTTCCATTCTGTATATTTTTTCATTATATGGCTTAGAACAGACACACATTAGACCTGCTGTTCCTCTCCTCCATATCTCTTATCCACTCTTTTATATTTTCCATCACTTCTTTAATCTTTGTAGTGCATTCTGGTTAATTTTTTGAACTATTTCCAGGTCTATTTTTAGTTGTATCTAATATATTACGAAGCACGTTCATTAAATTTTGCTTTGAGTTATTGTAAATTTTATTTCTAGATGTTCTATTCAGGTTCTTTTTTCCTGTAGTTATTATTAATATTTCCTTTTATTTTTCTTAAGCACTCTAAATATATGTTTAAAATAATTTATATTTGATAATTGAAAAATTGTCAAAATATTCTGAAGTTCGTGTGAGTTTATTTTTGCTCGTTTATTTTTATCCATTTTTTGGATGATTCTGCCTCACAGTGCCTTATTTCCTTCTGGGCTCATTTTTGACTGTGAAATGCTTAGTGTCCATAGAGAATTATTTGTGGGCATTCTTTGATGCTTAGGATGAGTTGTTCTCTTCTCTAGAGCTTTTGAGTTTACTAATTCCAAGCACCAAGAGGCACTTTGTTGTCAAGAACAACTTTGACCTTGACTCAACTTGAGGTTTTCAGAGCTACAAGGTAAAAATTTTAGCCATAAATAAGCTTGATATTATCTGTAGTACTGAAGTTCTTGTGGAATCATTTCCACGTAACAGCACTCTTCCTCAACCTCAGAGGCAGGGCAATTTTCTTTGCATTTACCTGGGATTGGAACTGCCTTTTGAGACACAGATTTTATTGCTCCTGAGCTTTTATTACTTTATCCTAAATCCTGGTAGACTGTCAAAATCCAAGCCTTTCACAGGTTTGGCAAAAGCCCTCAGAACTAAGTTGGTTTCAGTTCTCTACTCATCTTCTTGGATTCTTGCTTTTGCTTAGATTTTGATATAATTATTCATAAGTCTCTGGTTAACTCTGTATTATTTTAGGAAGATTCTTAAAATATTTTAACCTGAACTTTTAATTATTTGTTAGCAGAAGGTTAATACAAACACCTGAACTTTCAAATTAACAGAAAGAATGTCCTCCATGTCTCTTACCTTTCCTTTATAATTTCCCCTTCCTGATCTTTCTCTTCATTTTGTATGATTTCTCCTGATCTAGTTTCCATTTTCCAACTTCTCTCTTTAGATATATTTAATCAGTTGTTCAGTTTTCTCACTGATTTCTTTTGAGGGCAGGGTTCTCATGAGTACCTTAACATATAATCCAAAGATGTCAAGTATGTGATTTGATGAATTTTGACAAATGCATACACTTGTGTAATCACTACCACAATTAGAATCTAAAATGTTTCCATTCCCAGTGAATTCTAAATTCCATTGTGCCTCTTTCCAGTCAACGATTCCCTCACCAGGCCACACTGTCCTAATATCTACCATCAAAGCTTAATTTTGTCTATTCTGCTCTAAAATTTTATGTAAATAGTGTCATATGGAGTATATCATTTTATATCTGGCTGCTTACACTCAGCATCATATTTTTCAGATTCATGCATGTTATTGTGTTTATCAGTACTTCATTCCTTTTTATTTGAGTAGAATTCCATTGTTTGAACAATTTGTTCATCCACTCACCTGGTAATGGACATCTGGGTTATTTCCAGATCTTGGCTATTATAATGCTTTTTACATAAATTTTTGTAGAGCTATGTTATCATTTCCCTTGGATTATCATCTAAGAGTAGAATTGCTGGAGCAACTTGCTTGAAAACTGATTCACTTAACATTTTCCAAGTTTGATCAAAAAAAAAAAAACAAAACAAGCACAGCTCTAGGAAAGTCAGTGAAAAATAAGCAGGATAAATGAAAATGAAACCATATAAAAATCAACAAAGTCAAATATAAAGAACATGTTTTAAAGACAGCCAGAGAAAAAATAAACTTTACACACAACAGAACAGCCATCTGAATGACATCTGATTTCTCATAAGAAAAAAATTGAATGACAGAAGACAGTGGGAATGACATCATCACAATCTAAAAACCCAATTTGTTAACCTAAAATTCTATATCCAATGAAAATATTTTTGAAGAATTGAAGTGAGATGTAGGTATTTTCAAACACACAAAAGTTGGAAGGATTTGTCAATGGGATATCTGTACAACAATACATACTAAGGGCTACTGCACTTGCTGTGGTGTCTGTAGTAATCCCTCCTTCCTTGGCACATCCCTGTCGCTTGCTTACCTGCTTCAGTCATGGACACACCACTGCCTCTGTGGGTATGTGCTCCTCCATCACCTTCCTGGCCTTCCAGTACCCCTCTGTTACTGCTTATCCTCTTTCTTTGGAGTAGATGAGCGTTACTTTCTAGGTTCCTAATTCCACCTTAATTTTTTTCTTTAAACATTGAATACACTTTTTTAATACTGTTAAATTTCATATCTGAGATCTTCAGTCATCTAAAGAAATTTATTACTTTTTGTTTCTGCTGAATCGTATGGTGTTTGTTTCTTTCTGTGTTTGTTAATATTTTATTGGTTCAGTTCAATCTGAGTCTGCCATGAGGGCATAAATTGATGATGCTTTCCTTAGGGGGATTTATTTTTTCTCTTGGTAACTGGGGGGTACTGCTGACTTAGGACCACATTAGTCCTCTTTGAGGATATGGGCTTAAAGTGGGAGATTCCCAGGTTCATCCACTCCAGTTTCATGTGGGCTCAAGGCAGCACAGCACTGAGTAGGCATTTATTTTAACCTGGCTTCTATATTCTCTTACAGCCCACCTTCCTCAAATCTTGTTTTAGCTCTCTTCTGTTATTATTGTCCGTCCATCTTTCCTTTTTGTCCCCCTTACTTCTTTATATGTTTTCAATTTATTATAAAGTTTGTTTCAGTACATCCAGGAATTGGTAATATTGTAATGGGAGGGTTCTTCCGGACTGCCATACTGAAGAAAGTGGCAGAAAGGAGTCTAATCTCTAGGCTGGGAACGTTATCACATCTCATTTAATGTTAGTTAGTTTTCACTATGTGAAATGGAGACACTAATAAGGCCACCTCAAGAATATGGGGATTGTTGAGGTAGTGTTTGTGAACTCACTTTGCAAACATTGGTTACACAGCAGTTAGCACGTAGAAGATGTTCACTCATTCCTGTCAATGAACCAGTAGATGAACATTAAAGGCTTTACCTCCTGTGGACCTAAAGAGAGAAATTGGAGCATGCTTAGCAATTTTTCTCACTAAAGCTGGAGAAAGTCTTGGCAGTGTTCTCCCCCTCCCTGTGAAGACATGCTGGGAGCAAACTAGAAAGAAAAGGAAAATGTGAAGGGAATGTTGCTTGTGTATATGGGATTCTACTGGGACTGCTTGAGAAGGGTAGATGGAAGAGGATGTGAAAAACATGTTGACAGGATAAAACACAACAAGATGGCTAGTGAACTTGAGAACAGCTGCGCAAAGGAATGAACATAGAACAATAACAATCAGAAATTGCCAGAAGGAGAAAATACCGAAGTAGTTATATGCAGTTTTTCATTTTAAGCCCCTGTTGTCTGAGAAGCAGCTGTATGTGGTATGCGCACTCTATTTACCTTACTCTTTCCTCATTAATAAGTCGCCAACTCTTGTATTCTTAGATGCTATTTGTATAATTTAATTTTCATTAACTTGTTTTTTAATACCAGCACCAGCAGGCTCTATTACACACATTATTTTAATTAATACTTAAAACAACACGGTGAAGTGGGCATTTTTAAATCCTCCTTTTTCCAGTTAATAAAATTGAAGTACTTTTTAAAAATTCTTTCCTTCGATTTGCAAGACAAGGTTCAGAGTCTTGCCAGTAGCATTGTTTCCTTAGGTTGTCTCCCCTTGACTCAGAGCTCGGATTTCTCAGCAATGGTCATGGTGTAAAACAGATTTCACTGTTTGTGTGCCTGGATTCAATGATGAAGTTTTATGTCTTGCATGTGTCAACAGGGATTGGGCAGGTCTGTAGCATTTGGAGTTTAATTATTGGTCTGGTTGCTTTTACAGTCTTTTATAGTCTTTCTCTTTGGTTGACAGATGTTTTCAAGAATCTGCTTTTTACTTTACTTTCTTTATTCCTTTCTGCAATAATAAATCAATGCCAATACAGGAGACTTTAATCTTAATGAGGAAAAATAAGAGGACTAAAAAGTTGTTTAATATACAGAATGCATGCCGTGAAAGCCAGAGGTTTCAAAGCTCTGAGTTTGGTAGAAGTAACTCGAGAAAGGAAAAAATGATCCTTTATGTGATTTAGTATCCACAGGGTAAAAACAAACACATTGTTTGCAAGTAGCTCACATATTACTGAAATGTCTCTTGTTTATCAGCATAGAAAGGATATTGTATAACATGGGAAACCACTCACTCAAAAGCATCCCTCTAGAAAATACAGCTTGAATTGATGAGGCTACTTTTTACTATATCCTTCGGGGACTTTATGACAAAACATAAAAATATGGCACAATGAAATGAAAGCACTTCTATAACGACAAATACTATGCAGTCGAGGTGTGTAGCTCTCACATCCAATTTAGGAATATATATATATTCACATACACATATATATATGTGTGTATGTATATACACATACATGAATATATATACATATATATTATGTATATGTATACGTGTGTATAAACATTTTTAAATAAACTTTATTGAAGTATAGTATACATAAAATTTTTAAATAGCCATTTAAAGTGTATATTTTTTTAATTTTTAATTTTTTTTTAAATTTCACATTTTTTTTTTTTTACTTTTTCTCCCCAAACCCACCTGTACATAGTTGTATATTCTTCGTTGTGGGTCCTTCTAGTTGTGGCATGTGGGACGCTGCCTCAGCGTGGTTTGATGAGCAGTGCCACGTCCGTGCCCAGGATTCAAACCAACGAAACACTGGGCCGCCTGCAGCGGAGCGCGCGAACTTAACCACTCGGCCACAGGGCCAGCCCCTAATTTTTAATTTTTTAAAAAGTTTTTACTGAGTTAATGATAGGTTACAATCTTGTGAAATTTCAGTTGTACATTATTGTTTGTCAGTCGTGTTTTACGTGCACCCCTTGACCCTTTGTGCCCACCCCCGCCCCATCTTTCCCCTGGTAGCCACTAATCTGTTCTTGAAAGTGTATATTTTGATGAATTGCAACAAATTTATATATCAATATATCCAAATATTCACCACAAGCATTTCTGCTATCTCCCAAATTCCTGTGTCCTATCCTAGAGAAACCCCCTAACACCTTCTAAGCCACCACTGATGTGCTGTCTGTCACTAAAGATTTACATTTGTTTTTGCTAGAATTCATGTAAATGCAAGCATAAATTTGTACTGTTGTTTGTCAGACTTCCTTTCTTCAGTGTCGTGCTTTCGAGATTCACCTACTTTGTCAAATGTATCTCTAGTTCATTCATTTTTTGCTGACTAGTCTTTCACTGTATAACTGGGCCATGTTTTAAAGCCCAATAGAAGTTTCTTTACAAGAATGTCAATGACATGATCTCTTCGGGCTGAAGGTTTTTTCTAGACTGAATATATTAATTCCCCAAAGAAAATGTTTTTATTATGCAATATATTTATATGCTAATGTAGCAAGGTATTAAAATACAATTTTTCTGTCATTATTGGCTAAAATCTCAGGAGAACAGGTGAAATACATGGCAAATGCTCCCACATTCCACAGTGGCATGCAAAGCTACCTGAAGGGAACTTAGAAAGCAGGAAGTCAACACCGTTTTTTCACCTGTTAGTTCACCTCCCACCTCAGTTATCCAAAAGACATTGGAGCGGCTAAGAGAGTGGTTGGGAATTTGAACTGCACTTTTAAGAGCGTGTTATTGGGCTATGAATCCTGCGGACTCGGGGGCAGTCGTGTTGATACTTCTCCCTTCTCTTCACATCAAGTGAGACGGGCTTCCAGGAGGCCACTTGGAGAACTTGATCCCATGTCCCTGTGGTCTGTCAAGATGCAGAGTCTGGTACTGGACCTGTGCCCGGGAGCTCTAAAAGTGAGAGTGTGGCTGTAGCTGCCTGTCTGGCAGTGGAGTGAAGGGTAGTAGCTACATTTTAGAAGTACCTGTGCTCTGCTCCTACCAATGAGGTTAGGTGTATTTTCTGAGGAACCAAAGTGTGTGTATCTGGCTGTGGTAGAGGAGAAAGAGAGAGAGAGAACCTGAGGCCATGTTAAAGGGACAGTGGGATGATGGAATACCAACAAACAAGAAAAGAGATTGTATGTCGAAATTGCCATGTAGAACCAGAGGTTGAAAGGGGGTGTATTGTCCATATTAGGCAACTGTAGGAAGGGACCTCAGCAATTGATTGAAGAGGCTTCTCCAAAGAACCTATGAAAGCATCCCAGGAGAGAAAGAATCACCTTAAATATCTCAAGTCCAGAAAGTCCAGGCATGAGCACATGGCAACCAGTCAACTGAGACCTTTTCTGCCTCCAAACTTCTTCTTCCTCCCCTGCCTACAATCCTGGAGATACCAGAAACAACCTGGTAAGTAGGGAAAGAAGAATAAGAGAACAGAAGAAGTGGATAATAAACTAAACACATACCTTTAAAGCAAGTCTAAGCTGGGAGAGGGCAGAAATTTTAACTCTAAAAGAATTCCAGACTTTATTTATTTTATTCTCATACCTGGTTGGACATATAACTATTAAGTGATGACTATTTTGTGATTTAGAAACAGCATCCAAGGGGCACTTATGAAACAGGCCTACAGAGGATGTCTGAATTATGGGCAGTGGGGAAGAAAAGGATAACACTTCCGTCTCTGATTGCATTCCATAAGCCAAGTTTGTTCAGAATTCATACAATTTGTGCACACTTGAATGACTGCAATTTATTTTCTAAAATAGATTTTACTGGTCCAAACACAAAATGACTAACAATAGCTGCAGTTGATGTGTTATCAGTGAGAAATCATTGCTATGATCTGTTACGAAATACACTGCTATTTCCATGTAATAGATAACCCCCATGCTATCACCAATGGGTTATTCACAGCCTGGTGACCTAACTATTTTCATTTACTGTACACTATAGAAAATAACACTTTAATTTTTAAAACAACCTAATCTATAAAATGGATGGTTGTGAAAATAAAATATCTTTTAGAAGAATTTGTAGTTTAAATTATTCCAGTGAATAGCCTCCTAGATACGTAATAATCTATTGTTTCTAGAGTCATTTTCTGTTGCATGCCTTTTAGGTAATTCTCAAGGAGAATCAGCTCAGCTATTGATACATACTGGCTGGGAGATAGTGTTCATAATGGCAACAGGTATTTCTAGGCAGGCAGCTGGGATTCTTGGTCTGAGGAGGTAGAAGAACTGTGGTTTGGGGTGATTCATTTGATTTAGAGGAGAACCCCAAGCAGCGGTCTTCATCTCATGGCAAAAATAAGGTGGCAAGAGGTAGGTGAGCTGTCAGGTCCGTAATCAAGTTGCAGAACTTGAGTACCCAATCGTAGAAGAGTCAGAAGACAACTGGGTCCACGTGGACATGCCGATAAGTGCTGTCCACCCTACATGCTCTAAATACCGGAAGTAAGGTAGCAGAGTTAGTTGCAGAAATCACCTATTATATGTGGGGAATTAAGAACTCATCTTTACCATGTCACTAGTATTGCTTTTGTCAAAGTCACTGATAATCTTCAGGTGGAAAAAGCCAGTGGCCTACTCTCATTCCTCGTCTTACTCTTCTTATTTTCAAACTTTGATACATTTGATGTTTCCCTCCTTCTTGAAACATTTTGTTCACTGTGCTTCTCAGGGACATACTTTCCAGGTTCTTCTTCTCCTTCAACAGTCCCTTCTTCCCAGTCTTCTTTACTGTAGCACTTTTTATATTGGAATGGCTTAGGTCTCAGTCTGCATACTTTATTCTCTATTTGAACACACTCTCTAGGCGATTTCAATCTTTCCATGTTTTAAGTACCAAATATTTGCAGTTAAACATCCCAATATATATTTCTATCCTTGACCCTTCCCTGAATTCCAGTATCATATCCAACTGCCCATTCAGCATGACACCTGGATGATTTTTACCTACAAAGCTGCTATTCCCCCTGGTCTCCCTTTTTCAGTAAATGGCAACTCCAATTTTCTTAGTGCTCAGGATAGAAAAAACGTAAGGTCATTCTGCTATCCTCTCTTCCTCTGACACTCTACATCTGTTATGGACTGACTTGTGGCCCTGAAAAATTCATATGTTGAAGCCCTAACCCCTCAGGACCTCAGAATGTGACTGTATTTATATTTAAAGAGGTAATTAAGATAAAATGAGGGCATATGGGTGAGCCCTAGTTCAATATGAATGGTGTCTCTATAAGAAGAGGAGATCAGGCCACAGACACACACAGAAGAAAGACCATGTGAAGACACAGAGGGAAGATGACCACCTGCAAGCTGAAGAGAGAGACCTCAGAAGAAACCACTCCTGCAAACCCCTTTGATCTTGGACTTCCAACCTCCAGAACTATGAGAAAGTAAATTTCTGTTGTTTAAGCCACTTAGTCTGTGGTATTTTGTTTTGGCAGACCTAGAAAGCTATTATGACATCTAATCCATCAGCAAATTCTTTGCTACTTATTTAAAACATATATCCCCAGAATGATTATTTCCCACCACCTCCTCTGTTCCTATCCAGGTCCAAGTCACTATAACTTTTATTTGACTACTCAATATCTTCTCAGCTGAAATCCTTACTTTTATTCTTTATCTTTTCAGTTCTTTCCAACCAGCAACTAGAGTGGTTCTCCTAGGCTCATAAACTTCCCATGGTTTCCCAGAATAAAACATAAATTTCTTACTCAGGATTATAATGCCTTACGTGATTTAGCTTCACCCACTCTCAGTACCTCTCTCTCATTATCTTTCACGACTTTCCTCTTGGCTTCATCCTTCCTGTTTCTTGAGTTCTCCAAGCTTACTCCCACCTCAGGTACTGTGCATTGCTATACCCTCTGCCTGCAGATACACAGAAGTTCTCTCTTACTTCCTGCAAGTCTTTGCTTAAAGGTTGACTCATCATGGGGAAGTTCTCGATTACACCTTGTAAAATGGCATTCCCAACCTACTCTCTCCCAATCCTCTTGCATGCTTTATTTTTCTTCACAGCACTCATCAAATTAAGCATTTATTAATTACTGTTAATCTACTCTACCAGAATGTAAACTCTAACATTGGCAGTTTTCTTATTACCTGTTTCATTTCCAGCACGTATCACAGTACCTGGCACACGATCGATGCTCAATAAATATTTGCTCATGAGTTAATGTCTACTGCTGTGCTCACTACAAGATTGGCTCAGGAAGGGAGCATAGTTGAAATATTGGGGGCATTGGTGCTTGTACTTGGGAAATGCTCAAAAACCAGGCATTGGCATTGAATTGCAAACTCAATTTTGACAGATTAAATGAGTCTTCAAAATTGAACAATTCAAAGTAGTTATCCAAAAAACTGTTTGCTTGCTCCAACCAATGCCTACATAAGGCCCCTAATAATGCAGTACTCTTGGCTGATTTGCAAAAGTTAGTGATTTTGTAGGGATTGCTCTAGTTTCTGCACCTACATGTTTTTCTCTTTTGTTTAGTCTGCTAATTTATTTTCTCTTCTTTCCACTTCAGAACAGTGAGATCTGATCTGTGAGACTCTAGAAAAGGGAACAGGGATCAACGGATGGAGGGATTATGGGGAAAGACTCTGTCCCAGCTTTATGAAATGCTTTCCAGAAGTCAGAGCTTTCTTGGGATAGCTAGCCTGTGTTAGCAGGTGGTATATTCTGTGTCAGTATTAATGTTAAGCTGGAGAAATACTGATGGAAATGTTGCAGAGGGAGACATAAGCACTGGACTTTTATTTGAGATGGACTTAGGTTAACTGATCCCCTTACCAGCCTTTATAGGGGTAGGGGGACAGAAAAGATACCAAAAACAATATACCCATCAATATTGATGGAAGACAAGATAGTCATATAGCCATTTGTTTATATCCATTACTTTTTTTCCTTACTAGGTCACAAACCAATCAAGGGCAGTGACTAAATTTGATAACCCTGAACAATAATGGTGGTTATGACACTGATGTTGATGGTATCAATGATGACAAGGGTTTTATTATTTAAGTAATTTTTATTCTTTAAAGTTGTGAATACACAATGTCTATTGTTGAAAATTAGAAAATATAAATTAAAATGTAAATGACTCACAGATAACCAGAATTAGACTCTGGGTGCCCTGGGTCCTTGTCCCTTGCAGAAAATAATTCGATTTTTTTTTTCTTTTTTGTAGTTAAGAGCAATTATTCTGAAATCAGACAGATGTTGGTTCAAATTTTGGCTCCTACACTTATCATAATATGAGAAATTTCAAGTCATTTAATTCCTTTGAACCTTAGATTCCTTGTTTATAAAAGGGAGCTAACAATAGCACCTTTTCCAACTTATTCTATAGAGTTGTGGAGAGAATTAGTTGTGGCAAAATATGTAAAGCATTTAGCATAGAGCCTAACTCATAGCAAATGCTCAGTATGACTTTGCATAAGCAATATGTATTATAATGTGTGATAATAACTAAATAAATATAATAATTATTATTGTGTGTTTGCCATTATTGTCCTCATAGGGAGCAGATATGAAGTGTGTGAATCTATTACATCAGACTGCAGATGGGCCTGCCTACTTGGCCTATAAAGGGCACCAGCCTTAGCAGGCTCTGTGCCCCATCTCAGACCCTACTTTCATTGGCCATATAAATTACAGGCTAGCACAGGGCAAGAACAGCCCTGGCATAATAAACTGGGAAATATGCACAGCCTGCTAGGGTGGCTTTGTGTCCTCATTATTTCAGAAGAAAATATATTCAGTATCATCCAGGCCTTTTTGTGCTTGCATTTCCATATTGATTAAACCTCACCATTCCTGATTTTTCAAATTACTCTCTCATGCCTCATCTCGTTGTTGCTTTGCCATCTGTTTAATGTGTCTCTTGCTGGCCTGATGATCTAAGCTTCTTTTTTCTTTGCATGTTTTCCACAATCAATCAAGTAAAAGTGAAAATGATAAGTGAGTGTCTATTGAGTGCCTACTATATTTTGGATACTTTGCATAATGTTACCTAATTCACAGTAACCCTATTAAATGGGTAGTACATCTATTTCTACTTGATAAAGGAAGAAACATTCCCCTGGCCATAGAACTACTCAGGGGAAAGACTGGGGTTTGAAGTCCATGTCCACTGCTCTTACCACAAGTCTACTCTTCCCAGTCCTTATAGGTAACACATGTGTTAGGCGATATGGAAAAAGGTGAACTAAGTAAGGCAATGCCCCTGTCCACAAAAAGCTTACAATTTAGATCAGGATGCAAAAGGCAAAGGCCTATAGCGTTCTGTTGGGTAATGGAAATGAATGCAGCTGTCCCAGGAAATGTAATAGCAGAATAAATTAGAGAATGCATTTTTCTTTTAAAAAGGATAGTTGCTACTTTGCAGCCATGGAGGAAATTGTGTTCCCTGTTGCCTTCTGAATTTTTAAGAGAAACAGAAAATCTGGATTTTTGTGTGCTATCTATCTTCTTATTTTTAGATATTGGAAACAACAATAAAAAATAATAATAGCAATATGTGGCTCTATAGAATGCGCTGTGGAGTAGAGCTTGTTATCATTCCCCGGAGACGTTGGCAAACTGATTTCTTTTCTGGTTCTGCAGCACTGAATTCTGGAACCTTGTCAGACCAGTCCTGATTTAGCCTTGGAAGTGTGAGTGTGGTGTATGAGAGCGTGGCTATACATTGTATAGCCCGTGTTTATATTGTGAATTGTAGAACTTTGAGATTGATGGGTGCTGTAGGCCAAGATGAAGTGGTCCTTGGCACATATGCAGATTAGCTTATGTGTCAAAGGTGACTGCTATGCTTCCAAGAGTTCTGATGTAATTCTTGCTTATATAGATGTTTTTTTCTGCAGTTGTGAGGTTTTGGAAATCTACATATGATTTGTATGTTGGAGACTGGCTAATTTTTCTGCTGGGTACCTTGACAACGCTGATTTTATTTTATATAATTCAGATAAGTCAATCCTATTTGATTTACTCCAATTTTTCTATTATCAGGTATTTCTGATAATTCTTACCTATTATTGCTGTTTGTCAATAGAGTGGTTGCACTGTGCTCAAGAGAAGACAACTATGGACTTGCTCCAAGCTGCAGGCTACTGGCTGGAGACCTCTGGTCTAGGTGCTAAAATAAAATGTGCTCCATAGATGAGAGAACTGACAGCCCAGAGGTGCACGCACACACACAAAAGAGAACAGAGAAAAACGGCTTAGGAGTTCCGTAGGGAGAATAATCACTGGTAGTCTGAGAGGAGCCACATGGGCTGGGCCTCGAAGCGTGGAAGAATTGTGATGAACAGAATGTAGAGGGACGTTCCAACTTTGGAAAGGACACAGTGAGAGAGAAAGTTTATGGATAGAAACCGATTAACAAACTATGTTCAAGGGAACCAAAATGAAAGCGGTCTGAATGCATGAAGTTTCTAGCAAGGATTACTGAATCATTGATGAGGGCCAAGAACTTTAGATTATGTCCAGTAGGGATGGGAGGGACACGGATTATTTTCTAGGAAATCTTTGATTCTGTGAATATTTCTGGTGCTTTGATGTGCACATAAGTAAGTTTCAGGCACTAAGTATACTGTAATGAATTAAAAACCCACTTCTTGCCCTCATGATCTTTACAGTTTAGTGGATGGGATAGCCGTGAGTCACATAAGCATGTAAATAAACATATCGTTTTAAATGATGTTGAATATTGTGAGGGCACATAAAATCAGGCGGACCTAAGGAAGTCTGTGGAAGCAGAGGTGAATTCTTGGAGGATGATGCTTAGACATTTGAGATAAGATTCGAAAGATGAACAGAGTTAACCAGGAGAAGGGGTTGATGAAACAACATGTATGAAGGCTGTGAGAGAAAGAAGCAAGACCCCTGAGGGTGAGAAAGACCAGTGTGGCTGGAGCATGATGGACAGAGGAAGATTGGCACAAAATGAGGCTTGGCTGAGGTAAGACTCTACAGGATTCTGATCTTTATTCCAAGAGAAAAGGAAAACCATTAAATGGTTTAAAATGGGAAGATGGCATAATTGCATCTGAATTTCCAGGAGGTAACCAGCCAGGGGACCTAGTCCTTTGGCTCACTGACTTCCTCCTCACAAAGAACCAAAACAGTCATAGGCACAAGAAAGACAAAGGAAAGCAAAGTGAAATTTTGCTAGCTTTAGGAGTATAGTGGGCGCCTCTTTTGTGGCACTTCAATATTTTCTCAGCCACACCTCTTACCCTAGGAATGCTTAGGCAACTGGTTTCTCTTGACAGGTGTTTGACTGGACTTTTGCAGGTGCAATGGGACAGAGCCTTGGCTCAGTCCTATACCTTGTGTCTTTCACTTCCCTTTCTAACAGTCTAGAACCTGTTCTGCATCCATGCATATGCAAACTGGAAGTGTGCAGAGTCAATGCTATTTGGGCTACCCTTGACCAAAGTGGACATAGGCAATAGATAAAAGCTTTCCCATTAGTCTACTGAGGCGGACAATTCTGAGACAATTTTCCAAGGAAAGATTCTTTTTTGTTTTTCAATGTCTCCTCTTTTTTTTACAGCTTTATTGAGATATAACTGACAAATAAAAATTGGATATATTTAGGTTGTACAATGTAGTCTTTTAAGATGTGCAATGTAATGATTTCATATACGTATACATTGTGAAAGGGTCACTACCATCAAGTTAATTAACACATCCATCCCCTCACATAGTTACCATTTTGTGTGGTGAGAACATTTAAGATCTCTCTTAGCAACTTACAAGCATACAACACAGTATTCTTAACTGTAGTCACCATGCTGGTCATTAGATCCCCAGAACTTACTCATCCTATAGCTGAAAGTTTATACTCCTTGACCAGCATCTCCCCATTTGCAACCACCCCACAGCCCTTGGCAACTACTGTTCTATTCCTTGGTTCTAAGAGTTGAACTTTTTTAGATTTCACATATTAGTGAGATCATACAGTGTTTGCTTTTCTGTCTCTGGCGTATTTCACTCAGCATAATGTCTTCCAAATTCATCCATGTTGTTGCAAATGGCATAATTTCCTTATTTTATGGCTGAAAAATGTTCCATTGTGTGTGTGTATACAAATATATATGTCAATACATATAAATATAACATTTTATTTATCCATTCATCCATCATTGGACACTTAGATTGTTTCTATATCTTGGCTCTCGTGAATAAAGCTGCAATGAACATGGAAGTGCAGATATCTTTTTGAGATATTGATTTCCTCTCCTTTGGATATATACCCAGAAGTGGGATTGCTGGATCATATGGTAGTTCTATTTTTAGTTTTTTGAGGAACCTCCATACTGTTTTCCATAATGACTGTACCAATTTACATTCCCACCAACACTATACAAGGCTTCCAAGAAATCTTGTGAAGGTTCTTACAGGAGCCTTATAAAGGTGCGAGGGGCAGCCAGCCTGGTGCATTTCTGTACTGCCTTTTCTTCCTTCGTCTTTTCACTCTTCATGTCCTATATTCTTGCTCCTTGGCATTATATTCCCAAATAAACTACAATCATGTATGCTTTGGTCACAAAGCTCTGCTTTATGAGAGAACTCCAGCTAAGACTGGACTCAGTCACAACATCTAATTCAGAAATTGGCTAATCTAGCAAACAACTTCCGCTCTTTTTGCTAGATAAACACCTTCCTTCTTTGTTTTTGTAGATGGCCATTCTATCCTCCCAAGATCAACCAGCCGAAGGTGGTCACTGACGTGAAACCTTGTGCTGCTTCAGGATCAAACTTTTCCATTTAAACTATATTCTTTAGCCACAATGAAACTAAATTAGAAATCAATAACAAGTTAAATAAAAATACATCCCTGAACAGTTGATTTAAAAACATATTTCTATATTAATGTGAAATCAAAGAAGAAATTTTAAAGAAATTAGAAAATACTCAGAACAGAATATTAATAAAAATAGCACATATCAAAACTTGTAGATACAATCAAAATGTCATTGTGAAGAAAATTTTTAGCCATAAATGCTTATATTAGCTAGGAAGAAAAATGGAAAATTTTTAGCAAGCATTCAGTTTAAGATACTCGTAAAATCATAACAGATTAAACCCAAAGAAAAATAGTAAAAACAAAAGCAGAAGTGAATATAATAAAAAAAGCAAAGATAAACTAAAGAGGACAAGCAAAGCCAAAAATTGGTTCTTTGAAAAGATTTAAAAAAATAGACAAATCTATAGTAAAGTTGATCCTGAAAAATATACCATGGGGTTTTCGGGTCATGGAGTATGCATATGCTCAGACTGAGGACATATTGACCAACAGTTTTCCAATTTACTCTCTCCTCAGTAGTGTGCAAGTGTTTTATTTGTCAACAACCTCATCTTCTACAACATTTTTCAACAAAATCACTTGTGATTTACTAGAATTAACAGATTTGGGAGGCAAGAAGACCTGAGTTCAGATACTGGTTTATGAACTCTTACTTTTTTTGAGTCTTTCTAGCTTTTTGAGCCTCAGTTTCCTCATTTGGAAAATGACATGCTATTTGCCTAACCTGAAGACTATTAAGAGAATTAAAATGAAATATCCACATAAGGATAGAATATAGTTTCTATTACATTTTGGTTAACGAGGAGCTATTGTTTTATGGTGATGATGCCCATGTTTTAGTTCCAATACTAGACTAACGTCCTTCAGCTCAAGGTTTTTATCTTATATTCATCTTTTTAATCCCATAAACATGAACTTCAATGCCTTACATAGAATACTGAATGAATGAAGGAATGCTGTTTTTAATACATACAAGAAAACTCATGCAATTAGCACTATTTTAATATGCAGATGAATATGATAGGCAGGTTTATCCTTGGGTTTTAGTACCTTATCCTATGTTAATCCAATTGCCAGAAACTCTTTGTTTAAACCACATGAAATTACCACTTTTGCAGATCACAAGGTTTAAAATCAACAACTTCATATGACTCAACCTAATGCCCTGGAGTACTTGTCTACAGCTGTTCTTTCTTAGTTTATATTAATTTTTATTTTCTTGCTCTTTAGGCAACATCTGCTTAGAGGTTTCCTTGAACTTTTATGACCATTAAAATTCTTATGGCAATTTGCTTCATAAGTCTTCTGCCATAGATGAAAGAATTTTTCCAGTACCCCAGTCTTTTAACTAGCATACTGTTGAAGGAAGAACCAAAGATCTAGAATTGGATAGCATTAGATTTCAGCTCTGGCACAGTTACTAACTAGTTATGCAATGACCTTGAGCAAATTAGTTCACCTTTCTGAGTTTCATTTTCCTCATCTTGAAATGGAAGGGCTTGAGCTGGAAAGATTATCCTGGAATCTTCTTCCAGTTGTAAATTTCTTTAAACTTAAACATGAATCATTGATTATTGTACACATTCTTTATTGAGTCTATTACTAATCAGATCCTGTGTAAGGAACTGATGATACAAGGATGAATAAGTCAAGAATTTGGTGTGAGGCTAATCGTGAACAGAATGGCATAATTAAAGGAGAAACAGATAGAAAGTCAGAAATCTGTTTCTGACTTCCTTGCTGAATGACCATAAGAAAAGCACACAAAATCTCTTGACTTTATTTTCCTAGTCTATAAAATGAGAATAACAACAATAGGAATTTTAGGTAGCCCAGAGAATTATAATGAGTATTACAGTAGGTAGGTAATGCTTATAAGAGGTCTTCAGAAGATTTAAAATAGGAGTTTCCAGGTTTGATTATATCATAGGTCAGGAAAAGATAAAGAAACAAAAATTTAGGAAATTACATGGTGTTAATGGTTTATATATTTACCTTTTAAATACTTTTAATTTCATAGCAGTTTTAGACTTATAGAAAAATTATGAATATAGTATAGAAAATTCCCATACTGCTGCACAAGTTTCTCTTATTAACACCTTACGTTAGAATGTAACATTTGTTACAATTAATGAACAAATATTGATATATTATTATTAACTGAAAAGTCCATACTGTGTTCAGATTTCCTTAATTTTCACCTGATGTCCTTTTATGATCCTGGATCCCATGCCGGATACCACATTACATTTTGTCATCATGTCCCTCTAGGGTCCTCTTGACTGTGACAATTTCTCAGACTTTCCTTACTTTCAATGACATTGATAGTTTTGAGGTGTGCTTGTCTTTTGTAGAATACCAATCAATTGAGAAGAATTCTTCACTTCTGTTATAATTTTCGGTTGATAGAATTTCCTCTTGATTCTTTCTTATAATGCTCATTTCTCTAATTACATCACCTATTTAGACCTGCATGTTTTCTACTTTTTTCATTTGACCTCTTAATATGTTTATCATAGTTATTTTAAATTCCCCACCTGATCCTTCCAACGTCTGTGCCACATTTGAGTCTAGCTCTGATGTTTGTTGTGTCTCTTCAGAGAGTGTTTTTTTCTTGCCTTTAGGCACACTTTGTAATTTTTTGTTGGAAGCCAGACATTATGTATTGTGCAATATGAATTAAAGTAAATAGGTCCTTAGTGTGAGGTTTCATGCTAATCTGGCTAAGACTTGGACTGTATTTAATATTTGCTGTTACCTGCAGGTCCCAGATGACTCAAATTCTTCTAGTTTCTTTGTATTCATCATAATTTCATTTAATTGTTTTAATTTTTTTTTAAGACTTTTTTTGTTTGTTTGTTTGGCCCTGAGCTAACATCTGTTGCCGGTCTTGTTTGTTTTTTCTTCTTCTCCCCAGAGACCCCGAGTACATAGTTGTATATTCTAGTTGTAGGTCCTTCTCATTCTGCTAAAGTGGGACACTGCCTTGGCATGGCTTGGTAAGTGGTGGTAGGTCTGTGCCCAGGTTCTGAACCAGCAAAACTCTGGGGCACGGAAGTGAAGTGTGTGAACGTAACCAATCGGCCACGGGGCCGGCCCCTAATTGATTTATTTTTAAAGTTTGTATTTCTCTGGTTAAATTATTTGTGTGTTCTGTATTTCAGCCTACTTTTTGGGGTAAATCATTTAATATATTTATAATACTGATTTTAAAGTCCTTTTCTGCTAATTCCAACATATGCGTCATTTGTGGTTCTGCTTCTACTGACAGTATTTTATGTTGATTTTAGGTCACATTATTCTACTTCTTTTCATGTCTCAGAATTTTTTCGTGTTTTATAATTTTTAACTATATTCCAGACACTGTTTAAAAATAATTATAGAGATGAAAGTAACTAACATTTACCTCCAGGAAGAGTAATTCTTTCTTTCTGAGGCTGCTAGGTTAAGGGATCAATTTCTTTGATCTAATTTAATATTGAGCTGAGTCTGGACTGGATTCTGGTTTTAATAAGCTTTAACTCCCTGCTGATTGTACATGTTTTGAAGTCATCTTCAGGACTTTCATTTTAGCAGGGTTTGAGATAGAAACGTCAGTAAAATTCTGCTTATCTCTGTTTTAAAGTTCACCTGCCAGCTACTAGAGGCTACTGAATAGCTCTTTCTCTCTGCTTTTAATTTTGCTCGAGGCTTTCTAAGCCTTGGGAGATTTCTTTCTCTTTCCCTACCTTCTTACCTCTCCTAGTCCTTGATATGTCACCATACACTTGATAGTGGCCCCTTGGGAAATAATTGGCAAGCATGTCTAGATTTTCTGAGTCTAGGACTCCTCAGAATGCATATATAATATGCTGACCCATGCGTTACCCTTAAAAGTTTTATTCATTTCTCCTTATGTCAGCATCATTTCCTACATATGGTAGATTTGCTTCTCAGCCTACAGAATTCTCCTTGAAAGGGACGATAGCTTTCTGGAATTTTGTTCATTTATACCTTTTAAGATCATCATCTCTCTGATGGGACTAAAGACAATCACTGACTTTTTTAAACATTATTCAGGGGTTTCTGATTATATGATGTAAGAAAAGATCTCTTGTGATCTTCTACATCCTAACCAAAAGTGGAAAACTCTTTGTTCTGGTTTTTAAAAAAAATTTTCCTAATTTAATTATAGTCCTGAAAACTCAGTAAATACGGGCATCAGTCTTTTGCCTAGTGCTTGAGAATGGCTGTTCTAAAACATGAAACAAATTTATAGTACTATTATTATTGTTTATATTTTCCATTTTTAAATTAAGACAATAAACAATTTACCCATTACATTGAAGAATATAAGCAAAAGGATTGAATCAGAAGCATCAGCCATTCTTCCTACAATGTTGAATAACTTATCCAAGAGACACTGTTGACTATAAATAATGTAAATGAATTACACAGAGGATTGGGCACATTCAGAAAAATAAAGTATACTTAATTGTAATCAACTCATTTCTAAATATCAAAATCCAGATGTAACGCTTATTGCTACCCAGTAGTAGCAAGGAAAAACCTTAGTATTTATATGTCTCTTCATTAACATCTATAGTACAAGATAAAAAAGAGATACAAGAAATGTTCCATGACAGTACTATGGAAGTTTGAGGAAGCAACATTTTAAAGATATAGGATGAAGATTCGTCCCCTGAATTCTATGCTTCCTACTTCCTCCCATTTTGTTTTCCTGCCAAAGGAATATATGCCAGGAAATCTAGAGCCAAGTAAAAAACTAAGTGTCATTTTATTAATGACTGAGCAAACACAATCTCAACTCAGGATTGTTGGATGAACCCCACTGGAGAATACATCCAAACCTGGAGACATCCAAGGCTCTTTCTCTTGTTTTGTCATCCCTGATTTATGAGGGTGGATGCCAAGAACAGAGCTGACTTGACTTAGTGACACAGTCTGGTGTCCAAAGCAGAAAGCATGAATATTCAAGGGCCTATGGGCTTACTGCCCAAATATGTTTACTGTATTGCAGCAAGAAACACAAAAAGTGCAACTTGCATTTTCTTTTTCTTCCTTCCTTCCTTCCTCTCTCTCTCTCCCCCCCTCCTCCTCTCTCTCTCTCCCTCCACCCTCCCCCTCTCTCCCACCTCCCTCCTTTCCTTCCTCCCTTCCTCCCTCCCTTCCTTCCTTCCTTCATCTTCAAGGTTCACAGTAACCCTATAGTGGCCCTGCAAATGATTAGATTCTACTCAATAATGTTGTCAATATCACCGGTCTCCCTAGAGATATCCCTGGATGTCAATGTAGTACACCTTTGATGAACTTTATTGCTTTTTCATGACAGTTGTTGCACATCAGAGTATTTAGGATAGTTTCTTTCTCAAGGAAAAGAAGACAGATACTGTATATCCCTGGATGACCAGATCTCAGGGTGGGGTGTAAGGAGGTGAGAAAGCCCCAGTGTTGTAGGATCTTCTATCTTAAGCTTCTGTGAACTATGACCAATTGCTGAAATAAGATGTCAGGAGAGGCTCAATAGGATTGAGAAATTCTAATAAATTTCATTCTTGTTTTAGTTCTTAAAGATAGTGTTATTACTTAGGAAGCATGTTTTGGAAATCATTCCAAAATAGCATTTTTGTTAATAGATTCATATAGATTTTTATCCAGTGCATCACATTATAAGATTTGTACTTCAAGACTACATACTTATGCTAGGTCCCTTAGTCTCCTGCACAACTGATGTTGCTGCAACAGCTGCATTCTAACTATGAGCTCATCTCTATGACTGCTGGTAGAGAAGAAAGGTAATCCCAAAATAAGGTTCCATTTAGTTCCTGTTCTTGAGTTTGAGAATGAATAGTCTCTTCTCTTACTTGCTTTCATCTGGTCATTTCATATGTCAAAGCTCACTATCATTAGGGAAGATAGGAGGGCAAATAATTAGACCTTAGTGGAATTACTTTAGTGTTGAGATGAATCAGCTATTAGTGATAATAATAAAAACAATAATGGAGAAATTAAATACTTTACGATTAAATTATCTTATTTGACAATTTATTTGAGGCCGGCCTTTTCCTGATTTATCCTTTACATTTACATTTAAATATTGAATTTTTCATTTCCTTGGAGCTTTGCTAGAGGACTAACTTGAGAGTTTGGTAAAAAAGTAGCCATTAATCGTTCAACTTATAGTCATCAGTGACTTATAGATAAATGAAGCAAGGACAATATAATTTGGTTTGTAACATAATATGACCTATTTTTTTTCCAAGGGTAGAATTTGAAGTTTTATATTATCTTTAGATTGGCTCATAGAAGAATTGTATTCTGACTAATTCACTCAATAGATAAGAAAAGTAAGGCTCAGAGAGAGGTGAAATGACTTCTTTAAGATCACGTGGCTACAAGCAGAAAGCCAGTGGCACCCTTGTGTGAGCCTCAGCACACTGCTATTTGCACCATGCAATACTGCGTTGATCTTCCACGCATGCATGCTATCAGAAATGCTGAGGACAGTTTTTAATGAATCATATATATTAACGGACAACAGAGTTACCAAACACAAGACTTGGAGCCTATACACATTAAGGCAAGATCATAAATATATTCTCCAGGTAGGATTCCACTTCTCCGCCCATTCTGTGGTTTTTATCACACCATGTCGTGATTTACAAGCTAATGCTTCCATACACTAAGCTGAGGAAAAGTGAACAAACACTCTGTTAAAATGAACAGAAACATAACACAGCCAGACGCCCCCAAAGAAATATTGTCAATATTTACATATAAAACATATTATGGCAAACACACATCTGGGTTGAAATGCAGCTAAATCTACCAAACAACTTCGAAACACTCTGCCACAATAATTAACATACTAACAAATGTGAGAACATATTGATTTCGAGGAAAAGGATCTGATTGACTGTTTTTAACTGTGATTTACTCCTTCCACCTGTAAAATGCCCTATTTGCTATTTATTTTTGTGTTTCCAGTTGTAGGAAACATGATACACAGTGAAAATAAAACTGGTTTTAACCTGTTTTATCCACATGGAATCTACACGATTTGAATATAGCAAACGATGATAGTAGTAGTAATAATAATTATACTAAAAATAATAATTATGTAGTTTATATTTGATAAAAATATTTATAACTAACTTTGATTAAGTGACTACTGTATTCAAGCCATTTTTTTCTTGCATGACTCCATTTTGCTCCTACAGTGTAAGTACCTTTATCTTTATTTTAGGTGATCATACGAATTCAGGAAGATTAAGTAGTTTGCTCAAGGTCAAAAAATTTTATATAAGGGAGAGAGCTGGGTTTGAACACAGGTTTATGTGACTGACCCAAAAATCAATGTTCTTTAACATGCTACTATATTTTAGTCTCACAGAAAGCCTCAATGATAACTGGATCAGGTTTTATTATTTTCATATTGTATATATGTATTAGTCATGGCCCTCCAGAGAAACAGAACCAACAGGATGTACATGTATATATCTCTCATCTCTATATCTATCAATCTATCTATCTTTCTATCTTTTTATCATCTTTCTATCTATGAGAGATTGAGAAAGAGATTTTTAGCAAATTGGCTCATGTGATTGTGGGGGATTGTAAGTCTGAAATCTGTAGGGCAAACCAAGACCCTGAAGATTCAGGAAAGAGTTGATGTTACAGTCTTGAGTCTGAACGTTGGAAATTCAGGCAGGGTTTCTACACTACAGTCTGGAAGCAGAATTCTTTCTTTCTCAGGAAACCTCAACCTTTACTCTTAAGGCCTTCACCTGATTAGATGAGGCCTACCCACATTATGGAGGGTAATCTGCTTTACTTAAAGTCAACTAATTATAAATGTTAATCACACTGAAAAAGAACCTTTACAGCAACATCTAGAGTAGTGTTTGAACAAACAACTGGTTACTATATCCTGGTCAAGTTGACACATAAAATTAACCATCACAATATGAGAATCTCAAATCTTTGAGCAGGAAGCTGTGGTTGGCAGCCTCTAAGGTGCTCTCCAATGATTTCTGCCTCTAATTATTTATGCTCTTACATAATCCTCTCCCTTTGAGTGTGGGCTGGACTTACACTCATTTTTAACAAATGGAATACTGCAAAAGTAATGGGATGCCACCTCAGACAGTAGGTTCCAAAAAGACTATGGTTTCCATCTTGGATGCCTTTTCTTCTCTCTTACATATTAACTCTGAGGGAAGCCAGCTTCTGTGTTGTGAGCTGCCTAATGGAGAGGCTTTTGTGACATGGAATTTGTCTCCATTCAACAGCCACTGAGGACCTTATACCTACCAACCTGAGTGAGCTTGAGATTGGTCCTCCTCTAGTCAGTCCTTGAGGTGACTGCAGCCATGGTGAGCAATTTGGTTGTAGCCTTAGGAGATACCCTGAGTCAGAGGCACTCATTTAAGCCACACCTGGATCCCTGAACCACACAAACAATGAGATAATAAACATTTATTGCTTTAAGCTGCTAAATTTGGGGGTAATTTGTCACATAGCTACAGATAACTAATACAAGAGCCATCTTGTTTTGCCTGTAAATTAGAGATATGTCTGAAAGGGATTCCTCTTTCCTTCCATTGGTCTTTTAGTGAGGATTTGTTGCTGGATGTAGAGATGCCATCGAGAGATAGAAGATAAAGAGTTATCTTGCCTCCTAGGGTTTTAACCAGGAATTGCTAAGTCTAAGACACTTGATAGGTACTCAATGAACATTTTTTAAAGAATAGAAATAAGAACCACCAGAATTAGTAAGAAAATACCTGAGAAGGCTAGTAAATAACCCTTCTAAATACCTCCTCATGCTTATTTCTGTTCATTTTTCCTGTTCCTGTTAAAGCAAGCTGAATGATCCAAAATATAATCAGAAATCAAAATCAGGTCCTTATTAAAATTCAGCTTTTCTCCATATACTTAAAAAATTTTCCCATGCATGCCATAAATTTATTGGAAGATATTCAGTTAGATTACTTTTCACAACCAAATGATTTTCTCAAGAGGTGAATATGCCATTGGAGTCTCTACCCTTGTCTCAGGTGTACTTTGAGCCCATTTATATGAGAAAAATTTATTTAAAAAAGTATACATGGTTCTTGGCCCTGATTTTGGCATTCAGTTGGTGTGATTTGAATGCACAAAAACTGTAGGAGCAGAATTCAGCAATGGCCCACAGATGGAGCCACTGGATTTAAAAAATCAAATTCAACTTGGGAGACCTCATTTTAATTTCATTTGTTGGTAGTATGCACAGATTGAAAATGATCTGGCTTCCAGATTATCTCTGGATTCCTTACAATGGGGACACTAGCCTTTAAGCACACTAGCCTTTAAGCTTTCCTATGATAAAATCTGCAAGGAAGGCAGCAGCTCGACAGCAAATGGCCTCAGGATTTTGAGCAAAAGAGTTCTGCTGATTACCATTTTCTTTCTGTTGGGAAAAGTAGTCCAATGATGGTTAATGATTCCAGAACGCCTGCATCTGTTGACATTATCCCAGATGTGAAATCACTAAAATTTGGTGTTGTGATATATTGTGTTAGGTCATTGTGAGGTATTTCATAAATACATTTGTCTTTTATCATGACTAAATATTAATATCTGCATATTAATTACTTCTCTTAAATTATTTAGAATTGTTTCCTGTGTATTTCTATATTATTGGTACATTTTGCTATACTTTTTAGAGATGAAGAGAAATGCTTAGAATTAGATCTGCAAATTGCATGGACCTCTAAGCCTACAGTATCTATTTCCATAGTTATACTACTAATATATATTATGCTTATTAATATATTAATCCATTTATTTGACAAATATTTACTGAGCATATATAATATATTGGACATTGTTTTCTAGGTGCTGCAGATACAGTGCTGAACAAGATGAACAAGGTCTTTGACTTTCATGGAACTTACTTTCTAGAAGAAAGAATCTAATACCAAACAATGAGTGAATAAAATAATTTTAGTTATTGATATGGTATTGAGTTCTTATTGTTGCTGTAATAAATTATCATAAACTCTTGGGCCATAGCTCTACTCTCTGGGCTTGGTGGTTTTGCCCTAGGGGCTGTGGCTGTGCTCTCTGAGCAGTCCTTCCTTTCTCATAAAGAGTAGCAAGTGTTTGCACTTGAGTAGTTTCATCAACTTGCTTCATGCCTGTAGAATTTTGGTTGCCTAATAGCCTTCTTTTATTTCATCCTTCTCTGTCCCTTTCCATCCGAGCAGGCAGTATTTCTGCTGGTAAAACATCTCAAAAGCCTTGTAGGTCTCTCATGGATGTCTCAGGGATTCACTCCATTAGACAAGAGTCTCCTCCATAAGTATTCCCTGGGTAGTCCTGTATGTTTTCCTGGCTTCTAATTAGATGGCTTTGGAGATCCGTGATTCACATGCCTAATCTCTTCAAAGAGCCCTCTGTGTGATTCAATACTCTGACCTCTGAACCTTCCCAGGCACTAACAAAAGCTGTCCAGCCACTCTCTTGATTTTCTTCCACAGCATGTTTCCCTGACAACAAGTCTACTAATTTTGGTATCTTTTGTAATCTGGATAGGCTGAGAATTTCCCAAATCATCAGGTGCTTGTTCCTTTTTGCTCGACACTCCTTCCCTCCATTTATACCTTTCACTTCGCATTTTACTATAGGATTCAGGAAGAATCCAGGCTTCATCTTCAATACTTTGCTGAGAAATATCCTCAGCTAAATATTCAAGTTCATTGCTTACAAGTTCGGCTTTGCACATAACTGTAGGACACAATTCTTCTAAGTTTTCTGCTACTTTATAACAAGGATCCCCTTTCTCCAATTTCCGATAACATATTTCTGATTTCCTTCTGAGTCCTGGCCAGTAGTTCCTTTAATGGTCATATTTTCACCAACAATCTGTTTATGATTACTTAGGTATTCTCTATATAGGTTTCATCTACTCTCCTCACTTCCTTCTGAGCCCTCACTGGCAGTCTTTAAAATCCATATTTCTAGTAACAGTGTATTCAAGGCAATACAGGCTTATTCTATCATTTTCCTCCAGCCTCTGCTCATTGGTCAATTCCAAAGCCACTTCCAAATTGTCAGGTATTTTTATAGCAGCACCCTATTTTCAGTTACCAAAATCTGTATAGTTTCCTATTGCTACTTCTGTACAAACTTACCAGCTTAAAACCACACACATTTCTTATCTTCCTGTTCTGGAGGTGAGAAGTCCTAAAATCAGAGTCAGCAGGGCTACATTTCTTCTTAAGGCTCTAGGGGAAAGTCTCTGAGCTTGCCTTTTCTAGCTTCTAGAGACCACCTGTATTCTTTGGCTCATGGACTCATCTTCCATCTTCAAAGTTAGCAGCATAGCATTCTCCAGTCTCTCCCTCTAATTCTTGCCATTCTGGCTCTCTTATAAGGACCTATGTGATTACATTGGGCCCACTCAAGATTATCCAGGATAATCTTCCCATCTCAAGATCCTTAACTTAATAATATCTCCCAAATTGCTCTTGCCCTATAAGGTAACATATTCACAGGCTTTTGGCATTAGGACGTGAATATCTTTCTGGTACCATTAGTCAGCCTATTATAGATATGTTATGTGAAGACTATGAAACTGAGAGCAACAACAGGCAGTTACTTTAGGTTGGGTGGTCAGAGAAAACTTCTCTGAAGAGAATGTGTTTAAGCTGAGACCTGAATGGCAGTAATTTCATGCTGAAAATTGGGGGTGGATATTCTGGTAAACAGAACAGCAAGTACAGTGCTCTAATGTGGTAGCTTTTTATGTCAGAGGAATAGAAAAAGGCCAGTGAGGGCCCTGCCTGCTGGTGCAGTGGTTAAGTTCGTGTGCTCTGCTTCAGCAGCCTGGGTTTGCAGGTTCGGATCCCAGGCATGGACCTAGCACTGCTTGTCAAGCCATGCTGTGGTGGCATCCCACATAAAATAGAGGAATATTGGCACAGATATTAGCTCAGGGCCAATCTTCTTCACAAAAAAAAGGAAAAGAAAAGAAAAAATTTAAAGAATACCTTCGTTGGTATGAATGTGTCAATTCATCACGTTGTACACATTAACCCTTACACAATGTTTTACATCAATTAAGTCTCAATAAAACTGGAAATAGATAAATAAAATAGCTTCACAAGGCTTTCACATATTTTAAAAAAAGAAGTATCAGCTTTTGTTTCCCATATCTTTTCTTCTGTTTTAATAAAAATCATAGGAGAAATTCTATCTGGAATAATGGTTCACAATTATTTCCTACACAAAGCACCTGCCCTGTGCCAAGTCCTATACTTTCACTATGTCATTTAATCTCCTCGACATTGGGATAAGTAATTTATCACTATACTTGTCTTACGGATAAAGAAAATGAGACTTACAAAGGTATTCTCTAAATTCTACTTTTCAATCAAGAAGTGAGGTTTTGGCGTGAATTGGAAACCTCTATTTCAATGTGATATGTTTATGGACCTTCTCCTTCCTGCTGTCCCAATTCTCCATATTGACCTTTTATTAGAATTTAGTCGAGTTTGGTAAATATTGACTTTGTGTTAGGCAATGTAGTAGAAATTCTATGGATATGAAAAAGAACAAGTCTCTATCCTTAATGAGTTCACAGTCTAGTGCAAGAAACGTGATGACTATTTTGTCAGTAATACAAAATTATAATCACCACAAAGTATGTTATATCCTATAATAGAAATATGCACAGAATGTGAAATGAAGTACAAAGGTGGGACACCTAATACATTCTGTAGGGGTCAGCAAACTTCGGAAAGCTTTCTTAGAAGGTGTTATACCTGAATCCTCAATGATGAGTAGATTTTGTTAGGTAAAGAAAAAGGAAGGAAGGACATTCTAAATAGAGAGGAACATAAATGAAATAAAGGAGGTCTGAAACTAGGTGTTATGGGCAAGAATCTCCAAAAAATTCGGTTCCTTCACTGAATTTTACATAAATTCAGCATTCTTATTCTTGCTTCAGCTGGAGTGTCCCAAGCAAAGGAACTAAAATGGTTCATCCATACTGCCATTCAGGGCAGAACATGAATTGTGGCCAAGAGGAAGGCAAGGCTGAATGTAGTTGGGGAAATACTGCTGAGTACAAGGAGAGCAAATAGACTCGAACTTTGGAGAAGGAGAACAGGATAAAGTGATTGGAATAAGTCCAATGAAGTGGTTCATAAGTGAAGCTGTGACGTGGTGCCTGTCATGAGTGCCTGGCACAGGGTTGGGGGGCTGCTTAAAATCCCAAGGGTGAGGCAGAAAGGAAACTATTTTGGCATCTTATCTCAAATCAAAGTTTCTTCCCAGACAAATTAGAATTTTGCATCAAACTTCATTTTATGACAAGTAAAATCAGATTGAGGGAGAATACTTTTTGTTCCTGTTCTTGAACTCTTCAAAAGAAAACAAGGAAATGATTTAGAAATCAGAAGTGGTACAGCAGGCCTGACATCAATTAATGTGTCATGCATTAGAGAATTCTCCTGGTAGATGAACACTAAGATGTTTCAAAGAATAATCTTGGATAATAAGATACAGGTAATGACAGGAACATACGTCTTCGCAGATGCAAAAGATATTAAGCAGGGATCAGGAGAGAATAAGCAGCTTGCTTAAGGTCTCTCTCTTTCTCTCTTTAGGAATCATCAGGAGGAAATGTTGGTAAATTTCATATAATTTAACAACTTGAGTTTTGAAGGGAGAAAGAATAAAATTAATTCAGTTCCAACTCGATGCTAGTCATATAGCTATTTGCATACATTGGATAAAATCTCATAATCATCCCATGGAACTAGTTTTGTCCTAATGAGAAAAGGGCCGCACAGAAAGGTTGAGTGCCTGGTCCAAAGTGCAGGGCTGGCATGCAAATATGAGTCTGCGTAGCTCTGAAGAGCACATTCTTCCTAACATACTACACTGTCCACTGGAATTTTAAATCTTAATTAAAAGAAATTTAGAAGGATGACAGGAAAATGCACACTGAAAGTTGGGAAAGTGGATATAGGAATTTAGAAGTGTGCTGGGGAGTCACTACAACTGTGTTCTCGTCCTGGGTCTGTCACTGACCCAGCGTGTCACTGACAAATTATCTCCACTCTCTGGGCCTCAGTTTAGATGAGAGCTTTCAACAAGAAAAATTGCCAAGACTTCTTTTGGCTGAGAGTCCAGTCTTTAGTGGCAAGTTTTTCAGGTTGGGTAAAAGTTAAATTTTGCTGAGAGAGAAGTTTCATCATTTCCACCTCCAGTTCTCTTCCTTCATTTAGGCAGCAGTTTTCTATGCTATGACTAGATGCTCAGAGCTCCCCATTGTCTGCATCTTTCTAGCTTTACCAGGACCTTGTTTCTTTTTTTTTTTTTTTTTTGAGGAAGATTAGCCCTGAGCTAGCTGCTGCCAATCCTCCTCTTTTTGCTGAGGGAGACTGGCCCTGAGCTGACATCCGTGCCCATCTTCCTCTACTTTATTTGTGAGACGCCTACCACAGCATGGCGTGCCAAGCAGTGCCATGTCTGTACCCAGGATCCGAACCAGCGAACCCTGGGACGCTGAAGCAGAACGTGCACACTTGACCACTGCACCACCGGGCCGGCCCCAGGACCTTGTTTCTTCATCCTTCATTGTGGATTATAATCAAACTTACTTCCTAGGTTTTTTGTGATTAAATAAATTGATATATGTAAAATGCTTATATCAAAAACTGGCACATAGAAATAGTACAGTAAATGTTTATTATGGCTATTATTATGATTATTACTCTGATCACAACCCCAATCATTCATAACAATCTCTCTCTTCCTGGTCAAAACTTGACCATCTTGTATACTTCAGTTAACTAGAGCTTGCTATTTACTTGCCAATTAGTGATACAGTATTAATCACTGATAATGACAGATTACCTTAATTTCCCTCTGAGGGAATGTATTCATATTTTGATAGGATTTTCTAATGCCTGGACACACAAAGATCAATGAAAGAAGTGATAGCAGGAGCAAAGATACAGAGAGGGGTCTGTGAGTTATGCTTTACCATGCACTGAGGGTCGTTTGATTGCTGTTTTTACCTTTCAGCACAAGCACTACTCTTTGAATTGGGAGACTAGAAAGGCTACGTAAGTGGTCCAGGTGCTTCCCATTTAGGATCCCTAGTGATATTTAACAGGGTTTTACCCAATAGAGGTAGTGATATTGAACCTGAAGTGAGTTCACTCATCCGTTGTGCAGCAAGCCAACCTCTGACACCTCGTGTAGTGGAAGTAAGCAGGAGTTTTATTATTGCACAGTGCTGAGCAAGGAGAGAGGGCAGCAAATGCTGAAATCCCAAACTCCCTGAAAAGCTAAAAGGAAGAGTTTTTATTTGGGGTTTTAGGTAGGGGAGGGGGAGCATATGGCCTTTCCAGTTGGAGTTTTCCCACTAGCCTGTCTTTGGCCTTGAGACTACTTGCAGAGAGGAGGGAGCCCGTGACCTTGCTGGTCAGCAGTTTTCCCACCAGCCTGTATCTCTTTGCAGGGAGGAGGTAGTGAATCCAGGTGCTTGTCCTTGGCTGTGTCTGTCTCCATGGAGGATAGTGGATTCTGGAGCCAGGAAGCCAGGGAGTAAGCAGGGAATGAGTGTTTTGGTTTTAACACCATATATGCTGGGTTTAATGTAGGGAAACTGATATCAGGGTCAGTATCAGTAGGACCTATTTCTGAAGGAATATAGAGCAACTTCAGCTGTTTTCTGCACCCAATCTTTAATTCATTTGATAGATTAACTGGTGTTGATAGATAAACTGGTGTTTTGTTTATTTATTTTTACACTGTATCTGGAATGTACAATTGGTAGGTTCATTCTTTGGTCTATAATCCCAGGGATGATCCTTTCTGAATCCCTGGAGTAAAACCCCAAGGAGGCTTGGATACCTGAGAAGAGGAGGAAGCAGCCACCAGAGAAGTCATACACAATACTGGCCCACATGACCCGGAGAGAAACAACTCTGAGGTTCTCATAGAAAAAGGCAGTCTGATGTGTGTGATATACCAGTTTGTTTTGATATGACATAAGCTGTGTATGTTTTGTGAATATATATCACAGTATATTCATTTAAAAAATCAGACAATTAAAATAATAAAAAGGCAGTCTGTGATGGTGACCTCTGCATTTTGGAGCCTACTTAAAAATCACCCATGGGGCCAGCCCCATGGCCCAGTGGTTAAGTTCGCCCGCTCCACTTTGGTGGCCTGGGGTTTCACTGGTTTGGATCCTGGGCGTGGACATGGTACCACTTGTCAGGCCATGCTGAGGCGGCATCCCACATGCCACAACTAGAAGGACCCACAATGAAAATATACAAATATGTACTGGGTAAATTTGGGGAGAAAAAACGCAAAAGAAAAAAAGAAGATTGGCAACAGTTGTTAGGCCAGGTGTCAATCTTTAAGGAAAAAAATCACCCATGGACCAGGCTGAGTTGTGGGGGGTGAGAATCTGTGCATTTAGTTATGTTACGAACCTGAAGCGGGTGTCAATATGTTGTCAGGAGTATATCTGTGCTTAGAGATATAAGGAAGGGTGTGGGGCTTTGTTGGATGCATCCAATTCATTTTGGTACCTCCAGACTCTGTTTAAAAAAAGTGGCCCATCACAAGTCATATTTCAGTTGGGCAAAGACAGAGAAGGTGAGGAAACGCAGGCAGTGAATGCTGTAGACCAGAGTTTGGATGAATTGTGTAATAAATAGTTTGTCAGGTGCCCAGAGTATTTCAGGGTCAAGGGAATATCATTTTTTTTTTTGTTGGAACTGATTTGAACACCTTCGTAAGCAGAAAGAAAGAACTCCATGGGTTTTAAAGGGGAGAATTCTTTTGAAGAAGAGACTAAAGATGCAGAGATAGAGTCTAATAAAGCAATGTTCTAGAGGAAGGCAGTAGTTAATGGATTTTGTTTTAAAGAAGAAACACCTCATTGGCTGGAGAAAAGGAAATGAGCATGATGGTGGTTGTACACATTGATGCATGTAAATATTTTATACAACTAAAACAAAAGCCAATTAGAAGAAAAAGTAAAGCAATTCCCAAAGCTGAAAAATGGAATCTATCCATCAGGTTGGTTGCATAATCATACACAGAAAGATAATTTCAAATAATTCTAAAACATATATTTTGATATACGTTAAGGCTGAAAACAATTACTAAGAAATCTTAAACTTTTTTTGCAGTTTTTTATTGGTAGTAAATCAATAAGTGTTAAGTGGTTTTGTTAATATCTTAGCAATCAAGGTTAGCAAAATAAGATTTAAAAAAATACAAATATAAAAAATAAAAGAACTTAGGAAAACTTTCCATAGTCTTATGTTTGAATTGGAAATATCAGCATGAATTTATTGTTTATTTTTCTCTTAAAAAAGCTTATTTCTTAGCTTTGTCTTCTAAAAGAGGCTAACAAGTAATGGAAAACCCAGATAGCAAAGATTATCTCTAGTGCCTGTTTGTATTCTCCAAACACTGTCTCCTATGCAAGAAAACCAGGAACTAGGATTTGGATCTGGGGCAGGAAATACACACAATGATCCCAGAATATCTTATTGTTCCAGAAAGTAAGGAAACTCTCAGAAAATCCTAGGGATGTTTGAAAAAGATTCAGAATTTATTTATAGGGGCTCCCACTGGCTAACGAGGGGATAATTGAAACATCAAACAGACTCATGACTGCAATGGATTGAAACATTTCAAACCTAGAAAAATCTCTGAGTCTGTAATAAAGCTCACAAAACAAAAACATTTGGTTATATTTGGAGGTTATTTTGGCACCAACTTATTAGTCTGAAAATCAATAAAAAAAAAAGAAAGCAAGGAAAGAATTAAATATTTGTCCTGCTCACCTGCATAAATGTTATTTTAGGGTGATGAAATAGTGAGGGATTATTCTTATTGTAGAAGACTTGTAGCTAATAAATGAAGAAGGAATGATGAATTTAGAAAATTACCATTTGAAATCCCCAATGGGAAAAAAGCAATTCTGTGCAATGATTATCAATGAGTTTTAAAACCAGTATGTAAAAGAAACTTCATAATGGATGGATCACACTGACAATGCCTGAGCCTAATAATCAGTCTTAACACCTCTAAAAGAAAAGAGTGCTATGTATTTCCTAACGTTATATAATAGAAGTGGTATAGTACAGGGTATGAGATATTCTTGCAAAGTAAAATAAAATAACAATCAATTGAAATAAAAATAAAATAAAATAGAACCAGAATCCAACCAAGCTTGTAGATCTAACCACTAGTGAAAAGTAAGAAGTAAAGGAAAAAGTTAAACACCGTGGCAAAGCAACCAGCTAAATCAAGAATATGGGACATTATACAAGACAAATGACCCACTTGCTTTAAAAAATAAATGGTAGCATAAAGATAGGTGGAGTGGAGTCTTTTGAATAATAGAAGGCTAGGGGTGTAAGAAAATGTAGGTGCATATGAAGACAGCAGAAATAAAACCTGATAGGGTCCAGGATCAACAGGAAAGGAAAGAAGTCTAGGAGGAGACCAATCCAGAGAGAAGGGAGGAATCTATAGACTGGAAGTCTCTGAATTTACAGTGTAGGGGAAAGGAAAATGAGGATATGAGAGAGACAGGAGGCTAGGAAGTTGTGCTTAGGACAGAATATTGAAGCATATGACTTCTAAGGTGGAACAGATCCACAGATGATATTATTTATTGTATGTCTGTCTGCATTCGGGGCTGAAATTTAAAAGAGGTGAAGGCATTAGAATGAAGGAGGCTTAGAGTTAAAGCTGCAGTTTTTATGATCCAGTTACATGAATTTTAAAATCTCCAAGCATGAAAGCAGGAGCTGGGGTCGAAAGGAAGACAGGATTTAGAGATTTCATTGAATAAAGGAGAATTCTTAAGACGTTGTGAGTTGATAGCGGTGAGTAAAGGAAAAGGTGAGATGTCATTAGCTTCAAAGGAGGATGAGTTTTCACTGAAAGGTGGAATAACAATGATCTGGAAATGGCATGAGTAATTAGGAAAGCACCAAACCCCTCCTGAACCCATGTGTGCTTGATAAGAAGTGATTGAGTAGTTTCCTCTGGAAATGACAAAGTTTAGGTCCTGAGGTGAGCCGTGCTTTAGTTAAGGATGAGATAGGTACAGTGCCCGTAAAAAAGGATGAACTGAGAGCATTTTTTTTTCAAACAGTGGAAATTGGTTTTCAGAGAAACTATTGGAAAATGTAGAGAGAGAATCTATCAACAAGAGGCATGGAGAAGCATGGAAGGTAGGAAATAATTAAGTGAGGGAATTTCAAGGTTAAGGAGAATATTTACAACTGAATCTCCAAAATATTTATCTTTCCTCTATGGGGATAGTTATGATTATTACTAACACTACCACTCACATATTCCCTGATTAGAAACATTGGGCATTGCTATATGGCTGCTCCATATTTGTTAGTCTAGGTATGTCTTCCCATTTCTTTTCCATTCCTTATAATGCAAAAGGCAGTAGTAAAATTTACTCAATAAATAGAAAGAATTCTTCACATTTGCACTGTCATATTCTTAGACTTTTGTAAACTTTTCAATACCAGTTGAGAATATGTTTTATCATATAAAGAAGCTACTTATCTACACATGGAGAAAAATCAAAGCTGATTTTAGGTGAGGGTGGGGTTAAACACATTTACTACTTAAGCAACTTGCTCTAACAATTGGGTGAGCATATGCGTGATTCAAATTCATGACGACAAATTAAAAATTGCCAATGGATTCACAATTGTTTTGGGTTATTCTTAAAATTCTAATGTTAATTCTGAATTACAAGAGTTTAATGGCATATTTTGACTGATTCATAGTCATATATCTTAAGGTATATATGAATACAATAAACACTAAGTGACCTTAAAATTTGAAATTCCCCAGAGCTCCAGAATGGATCTTGATTACTTTGTTGGCTGGCTTCAGATTCTTATTAGTCTTTTAAGTCTATTTTTCCAGAAAATATTTCAAGCATTAAGTCTTTCAAGCATTTGCTGGCATTTTAAAATATTCAGAGATCAATATAATCTCAGATTGGAAATGAAACTGAAAAGTCATATAGCCCCATGACCTCTTACCTCTTAGCAATACTGTTCTTCTAAAAATAACTTACATCTATGGAGACCCACCATAAATCTGTAAAGTAAGTAGAATGAGGATTAGCTTTACAGATGGGGAAACTGAAGATCAGATGGGTTAAGCAGTTTCCCTAGCTGGGGGTTGGACTCAAAATCAGATCTTCTAACTCCAGGTGACTTAATCTTTCCATGACACATTTTCCCTATTAAAGACTTCAGGGATGGAAGAGAGAAATAATTTTTTGAGCAATATGTAGAAGAGCTAATGAGGTTAATTGGTTACAAGGCTGCCATTTGGTTTTATACACCAGCAGCGAGTGATGATGGGGTGAGCATCACTTAGAACCAGGAGACTTAGGTGTAAGTCCCAGACCAGCTTTTCCACTCTGGGAGACGTATTTGACCTCTCTGATCCTTAGATGCCTCCCATGGGGAATGGGAATAATAATTCCTGCTTTGAGAAACTGTTATCAAGTGAATTGCTATACATCAAGGTACTTGTGAATGGCGACAAATGATTGGAATGCTTGACATTGCTGCTGCCATTGTTGCTATAGCAGAAAGTCTAGGTTCCAAACAGTGGTCCTCTTAATCCCCCCAGGGCTTTTCCCTGTTGACCAAGGGACCAGGAAACACATAACTTAACTGGAAGAGCTGTCTGGAAGGAATGCAAAATGAGTTCTGGAAAGTCAGTTGGAATTTAATAATGCATGAAAAATACACTAAGGAGAGGAAGGAACCAATTAGGAAGCAATTAAGGAGACTGCAATTACCATGCATCTTAATAAAGTCCAAAAAATATTATCCTACAGATAGAAGACAGGTTAGTTACCTGTGGAAGAAAAGAGAAGTGGAAATAAGGAAAGTTTCCAAGGCAGATACTATGAAAACAAGGAACAGAAAGGAAAAAATAAAACTCCTACTGTCTTCTCTGCATCTCCAAATCCCAAGCATCCTTCAGGAACCTCTTCTTGTGACACTCGTCTAAGCACTTCTGTTCAGCAGTTATTAAATTATTAGACCCTCTTCACAATAAAGAAGCTAACCCTAGTAATTCCCCAAATAGGAAGTACAAACGGTTAGAGAATTCTTGAAAAATGATTGACTATCTTAGAAATCAAATAAATGCAAATTAAAACAACTTAATATCCCACTTTGCTTTGAATATTAGAAAAGATTTTTGAGTATTATTTGCCTGCTCCCTGTTCGCATTTGCCTTTGGGCATCCTGCAGGATATCGAGCAGCTATTTGAGGAGCAGTGCTTTCTCGGTACATGACTGACAAACAAGTGTGCTGTACAGAAAGGAGCTCTGGAAAAAAGGAGACTGAGCCAATTAAGACCTCAGCTCCATCAATGGGAGATTTAGAGTCAACTACTATTTATTAATTAC